>NC_072460.1:21485004-21532504 GCF_027596085.1 Anoplopoma fimbria
CAGAGATTGACACAAGGGGTTACTCAAATCAATGCAAGGACAAGACAGGACAGGCCATTAGAAGTCTACTTAATTAAAAAGTAATTCCAATAAAAGGTATACCATTGGCTTAAATCTGACATCTCCCTTTATTCATCTATTCCTCAACTGGGAATTCAACTGAACTTGTTACCCTGCTTCTTTGTTTAAGATTGAGTGTTTAAAATATCTGCAGATGAGAAGACTGAACAGAAATCGGTTTGTCATTCATTTGGTCTGGAATGCGCAATGTCATAACACAACACAAGCGAAGGACAAACCTGTTGAACAAACCTTTCATATTATTATGAAGCTGAACAGCTATACATACAGTATATCATTAGTATCAGTAAGTAAATGTTTGAATATGTGGCATGACTTGAAGTTAACACTTAGTGATAAAAATGAAAAAGTATGCTGAAGTTCAGAAACACACACGTATCTATAAAACAAGTAGGACCGAAGTGAGATTACACACAGCCCAGCCCTTCCTGATCAGTCTGTGCCATTGAAAGAGAAACACTGACTGTCAGTGACACTGCACATATATACAGTACATATGTATATTATTTTTATAGTTTTCACATCTTTATATATAATTTTATTAATTTGTTTGTTAAATACATATTTCTTCAGTTGAAAACGAGTGGACATGTAAAAATCTCCTTGAAAAAGTTCTCTTTTAAAGTTCAAATCTTGTTTTTCATGCCTAAAGAGCAATAAAAACACTTGGTAAAAAAATCCTGACTGAGGTTGTCATAATTCATGCATGAAAGGGTTAAAAAAAATAATAATGAAAACCTTTTTTTCCCCCTGGGTCTCAGGAGGACATATAAACACGGGTATTCAAAGAACTTCAAAGCTACGAGGACTGTGCAAATCTATTCAACACTTGTGACCTCGCTGGACTGACTGATAGTGAAAGTTTTCTAACTGAGTTGTTGGTATGATTTGGACTGTTTATTGTGTGATCTTGCTGGACATTTTTTAGATTCCCTGGCGTAATATGAATTACATTTTTGTTTGCTGTTTGTATGTGTCTGTGTTTTATATGTATGAACAAATGTCTCAATAAAGTTATTGAAGGCAATGATGAAAAACCGGACAGGAGGAAATAAGAGTTCATTCTTCTCGACAAGGTGTGAATGAGGAAACCATGAACTTTATTTAGGGAGGAGGAAGCAGAGTAATAAAATGAGGACGAAAAAATAATAAACAATTATTTTGTTTATTCTTTAGAATCATAATAATCAGAAACTGTACAAGGAAGTGATAGCTGAGGGACAGTAAACACAATGCAACAGTATAAGATATAATAAAAAAATAGAAAATATTAAAATTTACAATAAAATACGGTAACCAAACAAACAAAAAAGAGTACATAAATACAAGTATATTGAATTATTACATTTGATCTCAGTTATTGTCTATGTTTCCTTATACAATAAACATTTAACAAAAAAATAATTCAAAGAAAATGAAAGATGTTTAAAAGTAAAGTGCTCGTGCTCATCTATCTATATCCAGTGGTGGAAAAAGTACATCCATTGTTTAAGTAAAAATAGCCTACTAAAATACAAGTCCAGAATTCACAATCGTACCTAAAGTATATAAGATAAAAGTAGGCTACTCAATGTGCAATAAATAGTGGAGTATTTCAGTCTTGGTTGATTTGGAAAATCTATTTGAGAGAAAACAACTGAATTGTGCTTAGAGTTGAACAGTCTTGAGTTTTTGATATATGAGCTTCAAGTTTTCAGAATTGTGTGCATAGTTCCATTTTTTACCCCCATGTCATTCCCAAAGACTGGTTCGGGATCGTGGTAGGTTGCAGGAGATTTAAATAAATTTGCAGAATTGCTGTCATTGTCCTTTATTTAACATCACTATCTACAGTACACCTCTGAGCCACATTAGGGAACTTGAATGTTTGTATTTTCTCATAATTGTAGCCTACTTATAACATTTAATCTAATAATACACTTTCAAAACTCACAAACCATTGTGACCCAATTCACAACGGCTTTATCTATAGATCTTGAGAAGAACGAATTTTGTGCTTAAATGAATGTCACATTTTTGTTTTATGCATGTGTTATTGAAAACATACACGTTAAATACTTTATAAATGAACCCAAATAAATGCATTTAGGAGGGTTGAACAGGGTTTTCTTTTTTATACAACAATAAGAATGTAGGCTAGCCTTTCATATTAGATTCAGTGTTGTAAGCAGGCTAAATTTATCAGAATAATATGGATATTCAGGCTTCGTCGTGTGGCTTAAAGGTGAACTACAGATAAAAAATATTAAATAAGACAACTTATTACAAAAGAAATACTGCTTATGTGTTAAGTGACCCGATTAAAATCTCCTGTTACCAAGTCCATGAAGGATTGACTCAAAATAAACCAAAGCACCCATGTTAACAGAAATGAAGGAACATATCACACAGTGCAACAGTGAGGCTCACTGATGTGTTTTAAATAGGAATATTATCAAGCTTTGGCTAAACAAGCAATACGTATGGGTAGTATAGGATTATTGTTGGTTATGGACTTTTAATGGGATTTGTTGACCTTAAAGAAAATGATGAAACTCATCCTTTTTTATACGCACATACCCAAATGCACATTGAAAGAAAGAGTTATTAGTCAGTGTAATGATTCCTCCTGTTGATAGTGGCTGTAAAGAGGCGAAGCTAATATGAAGCTTAATCAGTCTGAGTTAACCAAATCCCGAGGTTGTCTTCTATGCAGATACAAAATTCCCTCTTTGTGTTTAGCGTTTTCTGTCTGAGTTGTTGCAAAAGGATATATTACAAAAGATCGTAAGATGTCACTTGATTTGGTGAATTGACTGCTGAAGGCTCCGTTTAGCTTCGGCTGAACTTCAACATGCATTTTTGTACATAACAAAGACTGGATTCATTCCCCATCTTTTCCCCAAATTTGAGCTGCACTATGAAGAATTCCGTCACAGCCAGTATTAACAATTACAGGGGCGATTAAGAGATATGATAAAATAAGATTATCCCTTATTAGTCTTGCAGCGGGGGAATTTACAGGGTCACGGCAGCGAAGTTGATAGTGCAAGAAACATCTGTGAAAAACTGCAGGGGAAAGCTCAACGCTGAGCAGAAGTTGCTGTTAACAAGCTGCCACTTGTGAGCCTCCATTATACATAGAGCATGTGACAATTGTGTTAAGATATATAAACAAGAAAAACATTAATGATAATTGTCCACATATATAAAATCCATGACTATTGTCAGATGAAGACCCAGCTTTGGTTGACTTGGCTGGATTTGCAGGTTGTCACAATCACTTTTCCATTTGTTACTGTCAAACACTTCCCTGTTGACAGGTTCTTCAGTTTCTTTGTCTGTAAACAACAACAACAATGTAAACTCTAAGAGGAATGCATTCAGATTAAGAAACTGTAAAAAAGACATTAGAGGTGGAGAGACAGAATGATGAAATGGAGAAGTGGTCCCCTGTGCAGCTTTAGACGGTGTTGTAACAGGAGTTGCTGCAGAGTTTGAGCTGATGTAGAAATATATATGTCGTACCTGTGTGTAGATCCACACTTGCTCGGGCGCTGCTTCAGTTACTTTTCCCTTCAAGCGACAGAAGTCAACCGACACTTGTGCTCCTCTAGGGGTTGCATGTAAACACATCACATTGCGGACGCTGAGCCGTACCTCTTTCTGTGATGTGTACTCAAAATACTACAAAGACACACAGAACAAATGGTGTTTCTCAGATGGGTAAAATATTCCCTAATACCATTACTGTCCATACATTTTAAACTGTAGGTTTCTATGTTCTTCTAAAAAAGAGTTTCACAGCCTTTTTGCTTGCAAGCCCCTAAAATAAAGTGAACATGAGACCGCTCATCACAGGATATTTTACTCAGTGTGGAAACAGTTTCAACAGAGGGATTCTTTGGTTTTAGATTGCTGCATTTGAAGGGTTTTTGGATCCCTGAAAAGCTGAAATGATCACATATTTGAACAAGAAAAGTGCACAAAATTGGGGAAAAATAAACTAAACTTTTTCTGGCACAAAACACAATTTCTTATCCCTTTGTTTGTTCAGTTTTTCTGACTCACCAGGTTAAGAGGCCCTGTTCAAACAGACTTTAGCATACCTGTGCTACACCTTTATCTCTACATTTGAGCTCTGGAACAGGCTCCCAATGCTTTGTTCTGATCTTCAAATGCAGGCAGCACTTCCAACCCACGTTTTCCAACTGTAAAAAAAATAATAATACACTAACTGGACAGCCAACAGTCTGAATGTCCATCTAATTCAACTTTTGGCTTCAGATTTATGCTCTGTAAAAAACAAGAAAACAACCGGTTTTGTTTTGTGGGTGGATTCAAAATGAAGACATTAATGAATGATTTATAATAATGTTATTTATGTCAACAACCTTTGAATATCACTTATATTTTTTGCATATAAAATTACCCAAATAAGCACACGTGTGTGTTTTCGAAAATACAAACTGTAACATTCCATTGAAGATAATAAAATGTTGATAAATTATAAATTATTTCACCTGTCCGTATTTGACCGGCCTGATGTCAGGCACGTAGGCGTTTGGATAAATGTTGTTCAGGTACCACGAGAAGTTCTTGCACTTTAATCTCTCCCTGAGTTTCAGACGTTCAGAAACGTCTCCAAATAAATTCTGAGGGGAAAATGACACTTGTGAGGCACAACCTCCTACATCTTAAATATAATCCTGACTAACTTCCTGTTTTATGAAAATAATGTGCCTTTGAACTTACCTGTTGAAAAATTGAATCAGCCCTTCGGTTTGAACGATAGAAGACAAATTTGTAGTCGTCCATCCAGACCTCAGCCAGCCGGACCAGGTTGTGACTGATCATAAATTGTCCGTTGGGGAAGGTGTGAGGGCTCTTTTTGCGGAAAATGTGCCCCACAACAGAGCATGGAATAATTTCCAGCTGACCTCCACATTGCCAGACCTACAGTGGAGAGGAAAAATGGCACAAGGTAAGACTGAAGCTGTTAACATTTTAAAAGCATATAAATAATGAAAAAACATTGACAACCTCTTACCCTGAAGGACATTTCCAAATTCTCACCTCCCCAAAACTCCATCTGGTCATCGTAAGTCCCGATATGCTCGAAGTATGATTTAGATACAGAGAACAGGCCACCAGCAAAAGTAGGAGTTCTACAGAACCAGACACAAATCAATCAATACCAATGACCATAACTGATATCATTTAAATGATCAGTTTGGGAAATACTCTTATTTGCTTTTCTTCATAGAGTTAGGTGAGAAAACCAACACCACTCTCAATTTTGTACAAACATGTAGCTGTAGCCATTAACTGGTTAGCTTATAGTCATTCATTTATTTCTGTGACATGCCAAACATTTGGCCCACTATATTTCATTAATAGTTTGTTCTAACATTTACAAAGCATATGGGGGGAAAAAACTAAACAGAGAACAAAAAAACAAATCAAAAGCCGAAAGAATAGCTAGCTTAGCAAAAAATACTGGGAACCGGGGGAAACAGCTAGCCTGGCTTTGTCTAAAGGAAATAAATCTCTAAAACATTATCTTGTATGTTTAATCTGTTCAAAGCCAAAGTGTCAAAATGAAGATTAAGGAAGTTATTGCTGCCGGCCAAGAAAAGCACCTCCATATAACCCCTTTAACCTGTAATTTTAACTAAATTTCAGACTTAAAAAGGTATCAGCCTTCTCATCTAACTCCTATAGGAAGAAAACAAATGTGCATAATTCTCAAAATGTCAAACTCTCCTAAAACAGATAATTTGGTTGCCAGCATAGTAAAACTTTTCAACACATTTCAAGGTAATTTTTGTGAAATTAACTATGAACATGAATGATCTGCATCTGATAATCCTAGTCATAATTACGATTACTCCAAAAATCAAGTCTGCAGTCATCCAGTTTGCATGATTGTCAGTACACTATGTGTTTCTGATGCAGATCTGATTCAGATTAATCATTTCAATTAAGAGGGTACAAGGAGGATTGTGCAGCCTTGACAGAGATGTGTGTATGTAATCTCGTTCCTACCTGATGGGTTGTGTTTCATTCGTCCTTCCATTTTCCTCCTCTTTGGGGACAACCTCCCATCCAAAATGGAGAATCCATTCAAAATTCCCTCGAGTATGATAACCCAGTTCAGGGACTGGTTTTTGGAACTTTAGGTTATTTTGGTCAATAGCGGTGATTTTCGGGCTCACCACAGCAGCAGGCTGCTCCCCAATCCGAGCCAGGAGAGGCTCCAGCCATCCGGGAAAACATTCACCTACACGGGAATGTAGGAGATAGGAATCAGTAAAAATAGTTTTCACAATCAGAGGTGTAGCTAGGAAGTTATTGGTCCAATGTGATGACTGTAGGCCCCCGGATAGTTTTCACTAGTTCCCTTTCCACCATTTATATTCTACTCTGTGCCTCAGAGAAACAAAACACCAGATATTCATTTAAGGGACTACCAGCAATATTTTTGACCAACAGTTTAAAACAACCAACTTAATCCTGCATGAAAAAGATGTCAAGAATTGCATTATGGGTAGGGCTGTGTATCAGTGTTTGATACTTTTAAGGTATCTGCCGAAATAACACAAATTTCTCGAGTCAAACGATAACATTTGATAATTTTTGTTCCCGGATCTAGAAAAAAAATGATTTCATTGATTTGTATGGTTTTGCATGCAGCCAATCACCACAAGCGTTCTACGATTTAATGCAACGTGTGGTGAAAAATAAATGTGGTGATGGTGGCATTTTATGCAGCTGAATGAATTCCATTCACATGAAGGGTATCAAATGAATTAGAAAAAAAAGGTACTCCATTTGTATTGTTGTAACTTGAAGGGTACTGGTGTTGCTACTGGTATCACCAATTATTTAAATGATACCCAGCCCTAAATATGGAACACATACAGTGGGAATCCAGGAAGGTGAGGACCTCTCCTCGTGCAGCCTGCCATCCCATCAGTCTGGCAGTGATCAGGCCTTTTCTCTCCCTCTGACGTAAAACACGCACTATATTCAGCTGCCGCACATAGTCATCCAGACGAGACTTCAGGTGATCTAAAGAGAGAGGAGACAGCCAGTAAATTAGGGGAAGGCAGTTAAAATACAATTATTTTTAAAGCGTTTTAGTGTTAGTGTTAGTTTAGTTTTATGAGTGACTTATTTTAAGTGATCATATGACCCTTTGCTCATGTTCAAATATTAATCAAAGCAGCTTTGAGTAAAAATACTTCAATTGAATATGTCTACCCTGCTATATTTCAGAGGGAAATATTTAACTTTTTGCTCCACAACAACTATTAACTTTACTTTAATTACAATAATAGTAAATAAGGAATTTAAAAAATAGAATTTTCCCTACATAACATGTGATAAGCTAATCACATACCAATATCATGTACATTATTACTTCTCATTTAGTATTTGACTGAAATTTATTGTTATTCTATAAGACAATGGTGTTACTTCTTATACACCTTATATTTATTACACTTTTTTTTATTCTTGTGTTTTTGTAATTTAATATCACTTCTGTAATTTTATAGACTTTATATTTAATACTCTATTTTTCTTCTACTTTTTTGTAATTTTTGATCAATCTTTGCCACAAGAGATTTCTTTAGGAAAGAAATTCTCTCATATTTTATTAAATGACACAAAGGTACAGATTAAATTCGCTAATATTCAGCAAAATAATTCTAATTAGTTCCTTTTTACCCAATTACAACAATAAAATGTTACTATAAAAATTATCTAATAATAAATACTGAAAATGCATTTAGCCATGTAGTATTGCCACTTTTACTTCAAGTGAAGGACTTCATCCACCACTGCATGAATGGAAAGTTTGTATTTTGTGATTTTGATACAATAAGAACACAAATACATGCTTCTTCTCATTTGGATAAGATGCATATTCACGTGCAGCATCGTGAAGACACTCACCATCCGTGCTGGCGTCATCCACCAGTAGGATCTCTGTGAGCAGGGCTGCAGGCGCTGTGTGCAGGACGCTGTAGACCGTCCTCAGCAGGGTGGACCAGGCCTCATTGTGGAACACTATGATCACGCTGGTGGTCGGGAGGCCGGGACAACGCTGAAACCTCTGTTCCACGCAACTGTCAGAGCCAAAAATGAAAGTTAACAGGTGTCAGATGTGTAACTGGATCTACACTAGTGTTGAAACGTTTGGGATCACCGTAGAAGGACTGTTCTGTATGCTTTTAATGAAAAATAGTTCAAACAGTATTCTCCCCTGTCATGCAACACTGAAGGGACAACGACTAAATGGAAGTTTTAATCACTTAATTATTCTTTGTTTGGGGCCAAACTATTTGAAATGTAAATAATACACGAGGAAAAAGGACAGAAGAAATACTTCAACATCACAGGTGATTCCAAACTTTTGAACGGCAGTATACAGCCTCTCCAGAATCACAAGTCATCCATCAGTGACCTTCTACCGGGACAATGAACAATGGGTACGCTCACTCTGGATGACGTGTATCTTCCCCCAGATCACGGTGCAGGGAAATTCGGTCACTGGCAAACTGGTTGAACTGGTTCTTCTTAAACTCATCTAACTTCTCTCTGCGTTCCTCAGGAGTCAGTCGACGTATCCCGAACGGTTTGCCACTTGCACCTGGTGCTCTGGGATCTTGGGGAGGCCGCTGAAGGTGAGGCCTGAGCTCCTCTTCAGTGTAAAAGCCAGTCCGACATGTGGAGCCTGACAACGGGTCGACAGGTCCGAGGGCGGATCCTCTGAGTTTCACCACACCTGTCACAGGTGGGCGTGATGTTTGTGGCAATGCTGTGTTGTTTGTGTAGTATATAATGAAAAGTATGATCAACAAACAGGAAGCTGCAACCATAAGTAGAAAGGCGAGTCGACAGTAAAGTAACCGCATGGTATGCACAGGAGAGGACTGACCTAAAACAAAGAAGAAAAGAGACCATAAAAAATACATCAATACAGAAAGCATAAAAAATATTTATAAAAGCAATGAATCTGAAATCTCTAAACTGATACTAAAGCACTATACCTGCACTTTTGATAACAAGGATATTTTCTTTAGTTGTTATTTCTGAATGGCTTTATGTCCAGGGGTGCAGGAAGTTTTGAAGTTCTTGCAGGAACAACTACTCAAACCTTCATCATTTCATATTTTTCTCCTCCTACCTCCAGCGTCAATCATCCCTCAACATTTGCATTCAATTTGTTTAACACCTGTATAATGCATTGCAGATAATAATTCATACATCATACTACCAACTGGGTTTCCCACTTACCCCAGAGGTATATACTGTATATATTTATATTTTTAACTGCGGTTTCTTTCCTTTGTTATTGTTTCGAGAATAAATAAATGAACAGTTTGCTATGATAGCTGTTTCGTACAGTAGTTTATTCAGACGGTAGCGTGTTATATGTAGTATGTTTTATGTAGTGTGTATGTTAAATGTGTTGGCAGGATGAGGGTTAAATGGTGCAAGTGTAGCAGAATAATCTGAGAAAATTGACAATAATTTGAAAATCATAAACAATTTTGTTTTAAATGAGAATAAAAATACAACTAAATTCATCCAGTTTACACTCACTCTCTGTGTAAAGGAAGCACAGCTACACACAGGTATGCCAGCAGAGTTACATGAGTTAAACACACACACAATTTATTTTGTTTGTTTTACTTGGTAGATTTTGGCAACAAACAACTGCCTGCCCGGAACCCACAGCAATCTCTATCAGACAATCAGCTACAGAAGAAGTTGAAGTTTGCAATCAAGTAAAAGAAGACAGCAAACACGGATTACAAAGTGCATGTCTGAGCCTGGCACAAACATGCACACACTGGAACTATTATGAGCCATTTCTGAGCAATCTAGGATGGCACTGACAATGGTGCATTCACGTGCTCCTCAGAAGGTCGTATTTCCCGGTTGAGGAATTTGTTCTTTGGACTTCGCTGCGCTCCTGAGCTTTAAGTTGTAATGTAGAAACGACATGGACGCTATAAAGAACAGGTGTTGTTTTTGTTAATGCTTAAACAACACGTTAGCTGATTTTGAGTTATTGTTCTGACTTGAGGAGGCGTTTGAGTAAATGTTATCAGTTGGAAACAGATTTTTCCGATTATTCTGAAGAAACGCGAATCTCGCAATGTTAACGAAAGTAAAACATATTGTAATGCGGGTTATTTATAAAAAATAAAAAGACATACAGAACTAAAAACATAACCTTATTGGCGGGGATAACTAACTTTACAAGCTACAAATTTAAAAACTTTAAGATATTTGACAATGTAGTAACATTTGACATGGAATCACTTTGAAATTATTAAAAAAAAACGATTTTAATAATAATAATAATTTTATATAGCGCTTTTCTAGATACCCAAAGACTTTGAATCAGTACTTACTGTACTTTGGCTGCAGATGAACGAGCCCCTCCACCTGTGTCCTCTTTTCTTATGCCTGCAGGCAAACCTTCAGTCATGAAGAGAAATCTGTTTCTGTTTTTTATGTAACCCTTCATAGCTCAGTTGGTCATGTTTCCAGTCAACACAGCCAAGGAAGGCAACAACTGATCAAACCAGTTTGAATCAATGGTGCTTGTGAACTAAATCCAAAGCTGTGATAAACAAGGACACCCCACATTCCATGTTCACATTAATGTTTAGATATCTAAGGGACATGGAGAGAAAACTAAAATTAAGATTTCTGCGAGATCCTGCAGAAATGTCTTAGAAGATGTCAGCTTCAACCACGGATTAGTGCCTAAAATATTTTAAAAATATGCACAAAAAACTCAGTTGTAGCCCATTCCCTGGTGGAATAGCCGTCGGTCCTAGCTTGGTTAGTTAAGCTTCCATCTCAGGCCCACTTCCTCTTGACTCCACGCTTCCCTCTCCGATGTTGATGACTGTTTTCTGTCATATGCCAAATGTGCTCCAGTAATAAAGAAGAAAATGTAGTAAAATTCATTGGAGCTACTGCCGCTTCCATAGCTGTTTGTTTATTCCAATTACTGTGGTTAACGCAGGAAAGTCAGTGGGCCTATAGCAGTGTGCATTGATTTATGAATGAATGTTGGTGATTCTAAAAGGATAAGGGGGGAAGTAGATAGGGAACTGAAGAAAGGAGACTGGACAGGAGCAAAGCAAAAGGATCTCAGTGCAGGAGGATGGCCAGATGTGCAGAGCCGCTCAGGAGGTCGACCAGGAGACAGGACCAAAGAGTGAAACCCTTCTGGAGGCCGGTTTGGAGACTTGATATCTGGATAAATGGCTGGCACCAGAAGATTTGGCTCCATCAGGAGGAAGTAAGCCAGGGCATCAATGAGGGCCATTGACTTAAGGAAAACATACTGGAACGTGGCGTTGGAGACTTGGGGCCAGGGAGGACAGCCGGCAACTGATGACCCGGCTGTAGGTAGGACCAGTGGAGTGCTGAACAGGAACAGGAGGTTGCTTATGCACAGCAGGAACAGGAGGGTGGTGCGGTCAAACAGGAACAGGAAGTTGCTGTGGCCCAGCGGGAGCAGGTGTAGGACAGACCGCCTACAAAACCAGTTGAGCAGGTTTTGACCTGAGACAGAACAGCATGTGGAGCAGGTGTCGGCCACACCCCCAACAGGACAAGTGGAGATGTGTGATGAATACGTTTACCAAGATCTTACAAGTGTATTTTGTTTTTCCCTTCCATGTCCCTTTCTAGGCTAGATTTCCAAGTGGCAGCCAAAACAGAAATGTCAACATGTGTGAATGGTGGCATCATCTATTTAATATTGATATTTTCTTACTATTTATGTGAAAATCTATGGGAGAACTAGGAAGCAAAATGACGTCTGGCTATTCGGAACACAACCAACTGAACACACAGAACGTTATTGCTGTGGTAACGGTTGGATGACGTGAAATAACTCAAAACAAAAAAAAAGACAAAAACAGTAGAGTGACGATAACTTATGCTATGTGTTGTTGAAAAACATACAAAAGTGTGTTTCTTTCCGTTTTATTTGTTTGTTTATTTATGTATTTATTTCTATTTTAATTTAATTTTCAATGTTTCCCTCAAAGTCTTGTTGCCATGGTGACACCTAAACCAACAGTTGTGATTTATTTAGCTACAGGTTGTCTGTCTGTCTCTCTACCTTTCTGTGTCTCGGTTGCAACCTTGTTTAACGGAGTGGGAGTTACGTTTCCACACCATGGCCTTCTTCGGTGTAACACACCTGGGTTATCAAAACCCGATAGGTGATAAAATGATAGTGAATCCCAGAGCAGCGTCTCATCCCCGGGGTAAGAGGAGCTGGACTTTGCTGGCTAGTGACTGATGGCTTCTCATTGTGTTTCGTAAGCCCAGAGCAGAATAGTGTTTTCTTATGAGCTGGCAGGCTGCTGTTTGTTGCCCTCCAGGGCCTTCACAACAGGTTGTAGACTTTAATCCAACTAAAATGTTACTCATATATTTAGCTTTATTTAATCAGGTAGTTTCAAGATCTGTGTTTAGAGAGAACTGAGAACAAGAACTATTTAAAGCCAGACAAGCAGCATGGTGGAGTATAACAAGTACATTTACTCAAGTATTATTTTAGAGTTTGAGTTACAGTTACTTTATTGGAGTATTTGAATTTATGCTACTTCATTCATTTCATTTTGATGGCAAATATTGTACTTTTTACACTGCATGTTTGATACCTTTATTTTGTAGTTACTTTGCAGATTTGAATTATATATTTAAATTTTTTGTATAAATGACTTCATTATAGGTTAAGCTACCCAGCAGTACATAAAATAATTACAATTAGCTCACGTTTACCAATTGCAACATTAAAGCATATTAATGCATCACTAATTATAATCCAGTAACATTATTTATATATATATATTTCTGCGTTCTCTTGTATAAAATGGGACTATATGGCACAAACAAACATCAAATACTAGGACTCTGTCTTCAAATGCATGTCTTTAGAACTCCTAATTTTGTATCGAACATGTTATATTTTAGCACTTTTTTGAAATCTCAAGCAATACACTCATAGTGAAACACAAGGTAAACTTTAACTTGAGTCTGGTGTGTCTTTCATAATAGCGAATTAAGAACAATTATTATTGTAATTAAATGAATGATCAGTCCATACTATTGTGACGTATATCTATACAGATGTTGGGAACATCAGATCAGGACCGCCTCCATCTCTTCAAGAACATCAGGGACCCCTCAGATGTACAGACACATGCAACGTTTACCACCAGCCTCTTCTCTACAGCGTTGACTTACACCATGGGAGCCATGAGCGATACAAAGAGATGGTCAAACGGGTCCAAACACCCAGATGTGAGTATAAATAGAAAAGAGACATAAAGGGTCGGATGGACTACGTAGGATCCAAACCACAGCTGTATTCCTGGTGACAACTTTCTGTCTCCTCTCTTGTCCAGCCCCTAACCAGCTGTACACAATGCCTCTAACGGACGGCCAGCAGTATGGATGGATGGTGTCCAGGAGTCCTGAACCATGGACCCAAGTCAAACGGTTTCCCGAAAGCACAGTGAGATGACAAAGTAGGTGACATTTCCAAATCTCATATTCATTTTTTTTTTGCACATATAAGGTAGATCTCTGTAAATGTAATCCACGTGTTGCTTTCACAGGTTTGTTAAAGAAATGTCAGCAACCGACCGGGAGTTCAGCCTATTCTGACAGCCTGTCTTCTTCAGTTATTACACACAAACACACCAGTGGCAGCATTAGTTTTGATGTGAAGTTCTTAAATTAAATGGTTGGCAGATACACTTTTTATTTTTTGGCGTTTTTTATGAGTAACTGACACTGTAGAACAATACTTCTTAACCTTTTTAGCTCACAACTTTCATTAAGGAAGTGTGGAGGTGTAAATATACAAAACACAAATAATTAAAAATATGTTTCTGCATTTTTATATTAAGTCAATTACAAATACATTTTGAGATAAGCAGCAAACGTGCCACCTCTCAAGGGGTTCAGATCTGCTGGTCAGGACCACTGTAGTGGTCTTTACAGAGAGTAGACTTGTAATGCCCTCTAGAGGAGATCAAAATAATTACTTCTGAATTTCGAGAGATAATGATCTTCATTCGAGTTGTCAAAATCAAAGTTGAGTTTAGTAACTGGACCATGTGGAGTTCTTTACGTGATGCACAGCAGGTGACTCGAGGGACTAAAATCAGGAAACATAACATGGCTGGAAGATGATTGCTTAAATCTACAACCGGCAAAGAAAACATGTTTACATTATTCCTCCTGAAGAAATATTTCACAGATATTTCAGTGCAGAGGGATTTAACCCTAAAGGGGTCATGGATGGATACAGGCTGGTTTAATCGGGTCATTAGGGAGACACAGGAAGTCAAAGGAGGTCAGGACATTCTCAGTCTGCATTTTAACACTAGCTCTAACCCCTCAAATGTCCCAAAAATGACTTAATGGACTTCATTCAATTCTAGAAAAGTTGCACACAGAGTGCTGCAGTCTTATACTTACCACAACGTGTCTGTAGATGGTGCAAAGTGGCACTCAGTGATACTGCAGCTCTGCAACTGGATAATAAGGGTTTGGTCTGGGCTCTGTTTTTGGCTCTGTCCGAACCCCCCCCCAATGACTCCAAACAAGGTGGTGGCTCGGCAAAAAAAACTAATGTATTAACCAGTCTGCATTTTTCACAGTAAAAAGAGCGGCTGGTGAACAAGGCATCTCTTTTTTATGTTTCTTACGATAACTGTCATTTAAATGGCTTTTAACTATAAATAAATTATAATCTGTGAAATAAGTGAAACTTTGAGCTCAAAGATAGGATGTTGTTTCCAGTTACAATCATTATTGGTTTATAATAATGCATTCTTGTGTGTATATTGACAAGTAAACCACTTTCTAGTTCTTAAAATATAACATATAAAGTTAATGCATAATGTATGACGGGTGTCTGTTCCTTTAAGCCACAGGTTAAACCTATTTGCACTACAACTAACAACATTAGTAAACATGAAAAAGCAAAACAGCCATTGATTTTTTTTTATTATTTCTTTTCTTCAAGGGGAAATGTTATTTTTCTCTTTGTCATAGTCCTCAACTCTTCTTGTCCTTCGACTTTTGCAAAAAAACACTCCCCTTTCAACTCCTCCAACTCAGGGAAAAAATACAAATAAAACAAAAACAAAAAAAGGGAAGGAATCATCAGGCCTGAGCAAAACACTGTTTCAGTAGTATGGGGACAACCTTCCTCCCCTCTCCTGTCCCCCCCCCCCAAAAAAAAAAAAAAAAAAAAAAAAAAAAAAAACATCCCAAGAGTTAACAATCAACACAAGTCTATGGACAGCAATAGAAATAGAATACATACAATGCACATTTTTTATAAACTCATGTCCATTCTATAAACTCTTTGCTTATATGAATCACTCTTCATTGGTCACAGTTCACGTCATAGTTGGTGATCTCTATTACATTACTGTCCTCTGGTGCTCCCACCACGCCCCAAAAGGCCAAATATCGTTGCACAGGAGGGGGACCGATAGCACAAGGCTGCGTGAGCTGGCTTTGGTACAAACGTGATCAACTGTTGGTTGCCATTGTCGAGAGTGTTGGTCGGAAGAGCTAAAAATCAGGGCTGATTCTCCCAATTACAAAAGGTTGAAGCTGGAGAGACCGAGGTCGCTGCAACGATGAGAATGTTTACCGGAGATTATTCTCGACAAGCCCTTATCCCTTTTTTTATTTATCTCCGTCCAAACATCAGCAGTCCAGGCAGGGCAAGCAGGCACTGTTCCTGTTCGGTGATACTCTATGATTTGTTTTATATTAACTTAAGGCAATCAAACTCAGCTATTAGCACTTCTACTGAGTGTGTGTGGGGGGAAATAATACATTAAATATATGTATAGGTTTATTAATTCTGTCCTTTTCACATAGTGTAACACCAGGGATGTCGTTTGTTACTACTGAGAAGTGAATGTGTGGGAGGGAGAGGTCACCTTAAAGCCTGACATTACAATACTGCAGTAGTGGCATAAATAAAAAAACAAAAATAAAAAGCACAGTGAATCATCTGTATATGTGTGTGTTTACTGCTATGCTTACGTGAGCATACACCACTCGGGTTCTGCTGCAAAGGCAGCTAATGGTTATTACTTACTATACATGGTCACACCTCTCGCCAGTTGAAATACTGTAGTGTACATTAGGACTGAACAGCAGGATTCATTGGCCGCAGTTGATCAGTTGGTACCAGTGAGCTTGAGCTTTACAACTGGCATTTAACAAGAAAGCGTGCTGGTCTTTGATCCTTTTCATTGGAATGGAATCATCATAATAAGCATAATAATTAATCAGAATCATCATAATAATAATAATTATAATAATAATAATAATAATAACAACATTAAGAATATACAAATGATGGATACAGAAGTGATACAAAATACCCTACGTTAAAACAAAAACAAAAATGAAAAAACAAGATACCACAATCGGACATGCTTCAAAGCGGTTATGTTTGGCAAGAAAGCAGTTTTTGTTGTATCATAAAAACCTCACAGTGAAAATAGTTATGCCCCTTCAGGATTACAAAGCACAGTATTCAGTCAAAATCAATATATATATTTCTTTCCTTCATCTATTTCTTCTTCTTCATAGAAGAATCAGGCTGTGTGGTACCACTGCGTTGAAATCCGAGGTTTTTCCCCCCTGATGGCTCTGATTTTTAAGTTCCTTCATTTCTATGTGCACCAGAAAAAAATACTTCTCTGAAAGGGAAGGAGCAGTCGATGACGATATACTGTTGAGGCTGAAACCAGCTGCATACTGGCTGCTCAAGCTCTAACGAACCGATCTGACATGAAATGAGGATGAAGAGGATTTCCCAGCTGGAGCTACTTCTACTCCTCAGATATAAAATATAGATTTCAGATATCACCTTCTAATAACATCCGTAGTCGTCTTAAGTAATTTTGTTTAGAGGTTGAGGGCAACATCACGATTTAAAGTTAAAGTGATCAGCTCTTTGCTGCCTGAATGACAGATAAATTAATTGTACATATTTTTATGAAAACAATGAAGCAGCCTGTGCTGACAGCAGTTGGCCAAAAAAATCAGAGGCGGTGATCATTGCTGACTTCAGCGAGAACATATCAAACATGTCTTGCCTTGCTTTTAGTAAATACTTTAGTCTTTGGTCAATATATTCCTCCTCATTTTATACATATATTCATACACACACAAATATGCATGTACATACACACTTATGAACGTGTAATAAACTGGATATTTGTGCACGTATGTATTCACACTTTTTCATAAAGGACCTTTTGCACAAAACATCGAGTTCTAAATAAATAATTAATTCAGAAACAAAATATGAGTACCTGTTCATAATTCATGTGAAATAAAAAAATTACCCCGAAAGAAACCAAACAAATAAAAACCTCAGAGTAAAAATAAAAAGTAGCCTTATGTACAGCGTTAATCTTCTTTTGACACAGGCTAAAAGGCGTTGTTTTAAATAAACAGACTTTGCATCTTTCAAGAAGCCTGAGAGAGAGGCTAGACATGAGAAAAACACGTGTCCTTCAACATGTACGTGAGCCAAAATGGCTGTCGAACGAGAACATTTTCCTCTCATCAAGAACACTTTCCTTGTTGAAGTCTTTAAAAAGTTTGTTTTTCCTCTTTACTTGGGATTCAAGTGATGGCGTCTCTTAGTTTTTAAGCCATTAGCTCACACTGTGAGTCCTCGCTCAGCGGTGCCGTGTCTCTGAAGTGGGGATCGTCCCGGCGTTGCTGCTGCCGTGGCTGCTAACTGCTGGGTGGTCCCTCGTTCAGGAAGTAGGTTGTCATTTCACCTTTGCCTTTGACCTTAACCACCCCCCGATACTCCAGCACGTACCCTTTGTTTGCAAGCACCTGGTAGAGGTCTGTAGTCACCTGGGAGCAGAACGGCAAAGGGCACGATTATATGAAGCTGTAGAAATATTGATCTGATAAAATGAATGACCACGTTGTTCATCATTATTCTCTAGCTGCATCATCTTCAATTCAAATTTGACGGTGGAAGGTTACTAATTCAGCTCTTATGAAGCTTCAGTTTCTCTTATTTGTTGGGGTAGAAAAGCAAGTTTTGTTCCAAAAATAATGACAATAAAATCACCATTTAAAGCGTTTATAGTCAATATTGACACAAAGTCATTGGGACCAATTTCTATGAGAAATTTATCATCAAAATACATTTTCCTTATTTGCACAATATTTTCAGAGCAAGTTGGTTGCTTGGGAGGTGAAACAAGGCCAGTGACACTATGTGTTATTACTATTAGTTCTTGCAATAATCTACCAGGTAGTGGCCACTTTATTAGGTACACTCACAATCTAATGCAGTTCTGCTATTTAGTCTACTTTTTGTTTGGCGACACCTTATACATGGCTTGGCATCCATATTCTTCATAAATGTTGACAATCTGTGTTCAATTTTGTCATTATGATTGTCTATACTGTATTTTTTTTATATATGTTTTTTATATTTCTGTACTCACAATATGTATTGCATGTCTGTTTTTTCTTTGTTGCGCTTCCTGAGTTTTTTTAAGGGGGTTAAGCGGGCTAAGGACAGTTTGTTTGCTGGAGCTCTAAAGTCCCTTGAGGCAAATTTGGGCTTTATAAATAAAATTGACTTGCCTTAAATTATGCCTGATACATTCAGTTTTTGTTGACACTGTCATAGAGGCGTTAACTAAATAACATGTTTTAGCAATAAGGTCATAGTTAGTGGTGGTGTAGTACAGAACAGCATTATACTCAGAAGCTAATATATCTAATATTATGCTTCATATACCACATTTAACTATGACCTCAGCAATAAACATAATTGAATGCAAATATTTACAACAATCAGTAAAAGATAGGATTAATGGCTGCTGTATTTGAATTGCAAAACATTGTAGAGGTGTACCTATTAAAGTGACCACTGAATGTTACGTTATTCAAACAGTTTCATAAATATTGTTGCGATCTTATTTTAATTGTGAAATTGATTCATACTAAATATTAAATTAAAACTCATTCATTATACAGCTTGGCCTCCACTTGAAACACCTATTTTGGGCTGAATTTTAATAGCTGTCACATGACACCTACCTGTATGCAGTCAGGTACACCTGTGCTGTCCATGCGACTGGCCACATTGACTGTGTTTCCCCAGATATCATACTGAGGCTTCCGAGCACCAATAACCCCAGCTACCACCGGTCCAATGTTCAGACCTGGGAATTAAAAAAGCATCAACGAAGCTGCTACTGTTTCCTGTTTACCATATTAGAGAGAACTTTAATGTGACTTCCAAACATTTGAATCTGGCTCACCTATCTTCATCTGGAAGTTGTTGAAGGAATGCTCGTTGATGTACTTCATCTGCTCCCTCAGTCTCATGGCGTAGTCGGCCAGTGCAATAATGTGTGAGCGGCCCTCTCTGTCGTAGGTGGAGTCATTGAGACCGGACGCGGCCATGTAGGTGGAGCCGATGGTCTTGATCTTCTCTAGCTGCCTGTACTTCTCTTCACTGATGATCTGAGAACAGATGGTGATTACGTTTGTGCAACTTAAACATTTCTTTTTTTTAAATAAGCTGCAAGCAAAAGGCCAAAGTGAAGCTTGACAAACATGCCTTTAACAAACTTTACCTCGTCAAAGTCAGCGATGATCTCGTTGAGCAGCCGGAGACACTCCACTCCCTCGTTGTTGGCCTCCAGCTCCACGTAGAATTCGGAGAAATTGCTGATGGAGGCGAACATGACGGCCACACACTCACAGGACTGGTAGTACAGCTCGTCGTTACGCCGCTCACGCGCCAGAAAATGAGCGGCTACGTCCTTAGGCAGAATATTATGGAGGAGGCGACGATTGTAGGCTTGCAGTTCCTCCATCTCCTCCTTCTCCTCTGTGGCCTGGGAATAAAGGTTGTTTATAAACGCTGTGATAAAATGTCTGGCAGGGTCGAGGTGTAGAAAAGATTGCAGGTATTCTATCAGAAGACATTAATAAACTCTGAGACAGCTCAATCATCTTCTCCAGCTTTTGCAGGATTATGAAGAGATTCTGTTTGCAGTTCACGCGGTCAGATGACGCCCACTAGTGGACGCTAAACATACCTGTAGTTTCCACAGGAAGTCGAGGCGTGCGGTGGATTCGACCTGCTGGGCGTGCAGGTACAGTGCCAGGACGAATACTGTGAGGATCACTGGAGTCATGACCCTCAGGGACACTTTGGTCACAACAAATGGGCTGCAAAGTGACAAACACATGGTCACATTAATGTAAAAAAGAACAGCTTTAAAATGAGAGAATAGGACATAAAAAACTGAATGTAATCTTACCACTGGTTTGAAGTTTCATTGAAACTGGACCTAAAAGTAAAAACATAAAAAAACACATTCTGGTCAATACAAATTCACTAAATAACATTTATAATATTAATTTGTGTTTGAGTCTTAATACAAATTTAAATTCTTACCATTGAGCACTAGTTTCATTTAAATCACTTAAGAGGGGGAAAAACAGAACAAATTATGAAACATACAAAATTCTTGACATTTAAGTAAACAATAATTATATATTAAAAGTCATATATATCATAATTGGTGCCAATATATTACTTTAGCTTCAATACTGGTACCAAAACCATACTTTTTTAAGACCTTACTATAGGGAATATAAGAATGTTAAACCGCTTTTCATTTAACTATATATGGTGAGCTGCTCAATGCAGGCTGATAAAAAAGAAAACCCTCTTTTTTTTATAAATAGAGTCTAAAGTTGGAGAAGTTTAGAAGTTTTTTAGATCAGGAAATGCATAAAAAGTGAAAAAGTAAAAACATCAGACCAAGCATTAAATGCCAATACACTTCAGGCCAGGTTTTTAATAAGTATTGAGGTTCAGCTGTATATTCAAAACATGAACAAAAAGCCTGGTTTAATAAATACAACATTATCCCCCCCCCTCCACTCTGCATTCGCATCCACAGCCTGCGACACTTACATGGCATTGGAGGTGACAAAGAGGTCTGCGTTGTCGAATAGTGCTACTTGTGGCCACTCCACCAGCAGCAGGAAGGTGAGCTGGATGAGCAGCATGAGGGCCAGCTTCCCTATGCTGCTGATCTGCAGGAACACCGAGCAGGCCAGCAGCGTCAGCAGCACACTGTAGCTGAAATACTGGAGAGCGGGCGTCACAAAGAGGTATTATCGACAATAGATCTCAGAAAAAACACAAATGCAAATGTGACATTTTCCTTTTTATGAAAAGGTTTCGACACAAAAAACAGTGAAGTGGTGACAGAACAATGGACTCACCTCGGGAAAAGGGCAGGAGGGGCCTTGGTTAGGACAGATCTCTAGACCCCCTTCCATGGACACATTCAAGCTGCGGATCAAACAGGGCGTCACCAGCGCCGCGGTGGTGTTCAGCTTCTCGGCAACACATTGTGCCAAGCTCTTGGTGTCACAGGCAAACTGCAATGAAGCCACACACACAAATAATCAGCATGTTTTTAAAAACATATATGGATATTCTGTCTGCCTGTGTCTTTAATTTTACCATATTAACAAAGGCAGAGATGAAAACGAGGATTATGGTAAATACTCCAACCAGGGTGCTGTTGGTGCGAGACTGGACAATCTTCTTTGAAACAGTCTGCATGGCAGCTGGAAAGAGCTACAAGAAGCCAGGAGAGGAAAAAAATGAATGATTTAGACATTAAACATAAAGTGAATGACATATAAGCAGAATATATGTTTGTGTGTTTTAGAAAATTTGTGCTACCTTGATGCAAGAATATATGGCACAAATAAAAAGGATGTTGGCGAGAATGACGAAGATACTGACGTAGATTCCCAGCATGACCGGGGTGCTGCAAGGGAGGAAAAAAGAAACATTCTTAGAGAAACATTTAGGATGCTTTCACATCACAGCTGTCAATAAATTGTTTTGGATCGTGACTGTGTTAGAGCAGATTTATATTTTTAGCATGAATCAAAAAAGCTTATATTATATTTATACATCTGCTGATGAAATTTTAAGATTGTGTACTTTTTCTACACAAGTAATTAACTGTGTTTCTATGCATCATTTGCTAAAAGGTGAAAGAAGTTAGAAAAGAGAAACAGCAACATTTCACCTGTAATATTATGAAACAAGACAAATAAGTATGAGGTGTTGTTGCAGTCTATTTCTTTTCAAAGAGTTTATTATGAGAATGAATTGTCCAAACACAGAGGCTTCACAAAATGCAGTGATTTGGTTTCACTACTTAGGGCGAAAGTCACCAAAATGGTCTAATGAGCTACCTTTTTAAGCTCTTGGTTCATTTTGAATAAGTCAGTGTGAACAAAAAGGACTTCATAGTTGTATTTCTTTACTCAGTACAGCCCAAATTAATTAACTACAAGTGTGAAAAGCAACCTTAAAAACACACAGTACATACTCGAGGATCCACAGTATGTGAATGTTTGAAGTACTCACTGTGGAAAGATAACAATCTGTATGAAGGATATGAAGCAGAATACTAGCAGAGTACACGCAACATAGCCGCCAAAACGATCGTCCACCTTCTTGGAATACTGCAACAGGAAACAGCAGAAGAAGAGAGTCAGATATGAGCAGCAGCAGCCCGTTTCCCTCCTCCAAACATGAATTATATTTGGTAATGATAATTACAGCTGGGCAATAATTCAATATGACAATTTATCGTCCTTCCATGGAACTGTATCGTGATGAAATCATAAGTATCTTGTCTCATTGTGCTTGTATTGTATAATTGTCATTGAGCACCCCCTTGAAAACGAGATGGTACATCCCAAGGGTCTATTCCTAATAAACATTTCCATATATATCGAGATATCGTGATTGTAAATACTCATACACCAACTAAAATTCCTCAGTTAAATCAAACTATTGTCTTAATCTGATTAGTATGTATTTGTGTGCATGCATGTAAACACAGTATGTATGTATTGCTGTCAAATTGCATTATTTTATATATAATTTCTATTTCTTTATCTACCATTTAACTTGAAACTTGTTTGTTTTGCACTAAAGTACTTAACAAAAATACACAGTACTTTTCATTTGACAAGTATTTCATTGACACAGGACTAAAATGGTTAATGCTATATTGTGATATATATCGTTATCGAGATATGAAATTAACTATTTCAGGATAAAGGATTTGGGGAATATTGCCCTGCCCTATAATCACAGGTCTTATTTTGAACCTTTTTCTCCAGGCTGGACGTCTGGAAGGTGAGCAGGAACTTCTTCACGTGGTCTTTTCTTAGCTGGTCAATGCTGCGAGCGTCAATGGCTCTCCCCAGAAATTCATCCACCTCGTCCTCCGGGTTCATGGCCTCCTGAACACAACGGCTGCAGAAAGATAAATGTTGTTAATGAAACCAAGTCAAGCAGTGACTTGTTACAACAACAACAACAACAACAACAACAACAGCAGTACTCACTTGTCTTTACTGGAGGTCTCATCAATCCCCTGAAGAAGAAAGAGACACAAAATATGACTCTCCCCAGAAAAAGCAGCAGCCTGGCTTTAGCAACAAGACGGAAGTGATTTGGTGTTGAGTCTCACCATTTGTCTGAAGACTTTGGAGTCTTTGGTCCTGGAGAAGGTTCTGTCGGGGACCCAGCGAGGCATCAGACCCTCATTAGAGTTGGCTCTCGTCCGCTGCATCCTAGCCATCACTGCCTTCTCCTCCTTCTGCTCGGAGGGAAGAACATGAAGGCTTGACCAACTGTTCTCACACAACACGGTCAATGACAATATGATTGAATAAATAAACTAGAAGAGTTATTTTATTTTTATTTTTTACGCCCACAAGGGGAAGCGTAGCGTTAAGTCGGGACCTAGAAGGAATTCTTATTTCACAGATCTGTCCACGCTCTCTGTCCAGATTAATGGCGTCTTCACCGTTCTTTATGTAACAGTCACTCCGTGTGTCACCGTTGACCTGCACCTCAACACCACTACATTAATGCTTCTGGACTCCTTAGTTACTCAGTGGGGATTGTATCAGTTCGGGCTCAATTAGCCTCCAATAGGTAGCTTTAATCGATGTTTCAATTCATTAACAATTTGTTGTATATAGAAATTTAAAGGAATTAAATTCTAAGAATAAAGAAAAATAACTTGACAGAATGAAATGAATGTGTGAGGATATTAAATGCAACTGAAATTTAAACTCGGCAATCGTGTTTGTGTTTACATGTATGTTCATGAAGGATTTGCTGTGTTAAATTAGTTGTTATAATCAAAAACATGAAATGAGGGTAAACACATTGTTGAAATTGAAATGTAGCATGATGACTTGATTTAATTTAATGTTTTCCCTTGAAAGATTAGTTTGTCACATATTCGTATTTCAAATATGTGCAGTGAAATGCAGGGGTGGCGTCTTCAAAGTATCTGCTAAAAGGCTAATGTGCAATAATAATAATAGAAATAATATACATAATAATTCAAATCAGAGGATGAGGGAAAAGGAAATACAAAGAGAAACATTTCAAAGCAAAGCAGTTATAAAAAATATATGAAATGTAAGTTTAAAACTGCATCATTTTATTAAAGCACCTATTATATATTTTGTTTGTATTATGTTTTTGTGCACTGACCCGTTTCTCGCTGCAGCCGAGAACCAAGAAGGTCTCAATGCTGTTCTCCTTCAGATACGCGTTCCTCTCACCTCCAAAACCTGGTTCCACCTCATAGTCTCCGTTAAGATACTGCAAGGTGGCCTTAGTGATGTGGATCCGCCTACAGAAAGACATGGGGTTTATACATTTTTTTGTTAAATGCAGATCTTGGGGATTCCAGATATTCTTCTGAACATACCTAACAGCTAGATAATTACCATAAAACAGAGGTTAGCAACTTTATTTTTGTGCTATTTGAATACAGAAATATCTTTGTATTATCTGTGTATTTACTTCTGAATACGTCACAAACATATTACATTATACAAGAGCTTAAGTGAACCCATTTAACTTTATTGGTTATAAAGAATCATACTAAAGCCTCTTTGTAAACATGTTTTAATAATAAATATATATGTATACAAATTCTGTTAATAGCTGTTGTACACTGTTATGGTTTTTGTAATATGTAAAACTGTGCACATGTGTGTAAACCTGTGTTTTTTTCCTCTCACCCTGCTTTGCCTCCCGCCTCCATGTGATTGGCCAGCGTGACATCGTTTGACCACACGTCAAACTGCCACTTCCTGAGTCCCAGCACGCCGCAGTGCACTCGCCCACTGTGAATCCCAACGCGCATGTTCACGTTGACCCCCGTCACCTCGCGCACCAGCCTGCAGACACACGAACACAGAAATCAGTGTCTCCTCTGGGACAAAAAACCCCCAAAACAAACACACACATATATGCAAAACACTGTTTCCACTCACGAGATCGCCTCAATCATGTCGACGCCCATCTCCACACAGCAGTGGGCGTGGTCGGCCCGGGGTTCAGGCAGCCCGGACACACAGTAGTAACAATCACCCAAAATTTTTATACGTAGACAGTGATTCTCCTGAGAAAGAGAGGAGACAAGATCAGAATGAGGTTTACAAATGTCCAAAAGGTATCTGAGGTAAAAAAAAATATATATATATTATTTTGGCAGCTGTCATATCTCTCAGGTGAGAATGATGCGACAGCCAGGATTAGCTTATGTTATTAAAATCTGTATCTCTAAAGCTATGTCCTGAAACGTCAAACTAGTCCTTTAAGAAAAAACACAACAGACATAGGGTTAAGGTCGCTGTGGATCCTTACCGATGCCAGCTTGTCGAAGCGGGCAAAGAGTTCGTTGAGGGTCATGACCAGCTCCTGAGCCGTGCACTGAGATGCCAGGCTGGTGAAACCCTCGATGTCTGCAAACAGAATACTGAGGACGAGATAAAAGAGGAAGAAAGAAGAACATCAGGGTCTGGTGTTGAAGTTTAAGCATTAGCATCTGTGCTATAATGAATATTTCCGGCCCTACAAAGCAGCTGCACCATATTGCAGCATGTTACCATCGGGGCTGCTGACCTTGATGGAGGCAGGAAGTTTGACCTTAAACTCTTCTGAAGGAGATATTTACCAGTGTGTGTGTGTGTGTGTGTGTGTGTGTGTGTGTGTGTGTGTGTGTGTGTGTGTGTGTGTGTGTGTGTGTGTGTGTGTGTGTGTGTGTGTGTGTGTGTGAGTGTGAGAGGGACTGTGTGTTTGCTCAATGCTGTAATTGAATGTGTGCCGAAGCTCTCCATCTTTGGGGATTATCTTATCTTGGCTGCTGGTGATTAAGTATTCCCTCACTAGTGTTAATTAGCCTCCGCTCTGCCAAACCACTCTACCCTCTTATGACTCTGTGAGCGGGCGTGTGTGTGTGTGTGTGTGTGTGCAAATGTTATGTGAATCATTCTCACGAATTTGGGGAAAGAGTGTGTGTTGTGTTTTATTTCCTGGAATTAAGGGAACTATTTTTATGTTTTGAGGACCACATGGTTGTACTTAAAGGGTATCTTACACAAAAAAAAATCACCCAATACGGAAAAACAAAGGTTGATAGTCAGAAGGCAGTTGAAATTTGAATTATTGGGTAAATCATTAAAAACAGCACTGAGGCCAAGCGTCCCGGCTGACCTGACATTGTCGTGTTTCTGGATATAGATTTTATGGAACATCATGTCTTCCTTCTTGGCATTGATGTCAGCCTTCATCTCCATGGCAACGTGCCTTGGCAACACTGAAAGCAACAGACGTTCCTGGAAAAACACACACATACACGCAAAAAAAAGAAACAAAATGCAGATTGTGTCATTCACAATTTTATTGTCTATGTGCAATGTGTCAAGGGAGTGTGTGGTTTTACTTTAATGACAAGGCAACATGTTAACGTTTAAGACTTACACGCACAGCCCCTCTCCATAAAAACAATAACAAATACAGAATTTGATGACTTTGTGATGTAGCGTGGGATCATGGGAGTTGTTCCCAGATGAAAACCTATCTGCCGTGACTCAGAAATCTTTGTGGCAGATGAGGTGATGTTTTATTCATGTTACGATTAGTCACGTTTGCTCACGGTTATTTCATTCTAATAAAATAATAGTTACCGTTAGCTAACGTAGCGTTAATTTGGATGTAGATGAGTCAACTACCTATACAGCTACTCTAACCTAATACAGTGAATTTAATCGTGGTGTAGCCCAGCGCTGTTATCCGTGGTCAAAACAAGTATACAAAAAAAATAACTTAAAGAGCGTGATGAACGTTGTGTATTATGCATCTGTGTGCAGGCCTACCTGTTGCTGATTCTCCCTCTGTAGGTGTAGCCTGGCCTGGATGTATCCTCTGGTCTCCTGGAAGGCTTGTCTCTGGGAGACCTCAGCGGGGTAGTGGGTACAGATACCGATGATATTAGTGCACAGGAAGATCAGGACATTAGCGCTCACCTGGAGAGACGAGAGAGGAGGGAGGGGAGGGAGAGGTGGTCAAGCTTAAGATATGAGGAAGAAAGGAGGATATGGCTAATCCTGTGAGGCGTTGGAGGGAGAGAATGAATCACGATTTAAGCATAAATAGGCAGGTGTGAAGCAAAATAGATCAGTGACAGTACTTTCTCATCAGACTAGACACATTTCTCATGTACTCAGTCATTACTAAGAGAGAAAACACACAGGATGTGCACATTTAAATTGTGTAAATAAATATTTTTATTTGATTGAATGTGTATTTCACCTTCGATCATAATAAAAACTGGTGGTGATGCTGACAGAGATCACAATAGATATACAATTCATCTCAAGTGCTGGTCTTTACCGGAAAATCTGTACATAAAAGAAACATAAGAACATTAACTGGTGACTCACTTTTATTGCGACATAATTCCTAATCTTTTCAAAATGTTTCTGTTCCCTTTCTTTCTCGAGAAACTCAAGACAAACTGTATGTGAAGAAAGGCCCCTTCACGCTGTGTGTTTTGGGCTGTCTGAGAAAAAAAGTTGACAATTGTGAGAGAAACCTGGTAAAATATTTGGTCACAATTTTGTATACGTTTTAGGGGGGGGAAAAACGTTATCTTGCATATGTTTGTATATTTACACGGTAGCGCTATAATTCACCACACACGTCATTGAAAAATCAGTCTGATAAAAAGACTTCTACCGAGACTTTATTGGACCCTCTTGCACAGTGTGAGGTGTAATAAACACACACTATCGCTGTGTTGACTCTAAAGGGCCTTTAAACAACGTCAACATAATAAGACGACACTGTATTCAAGAGATGTTTTCAGCTGTAAATCAGTTACTGAAGTGAAAACAAAAACATGTTTATTCAAATATTTGTATCACGACTTTCTGTAAATGTGACATATTATTCACATTCTTTGAAACAAACCGGTTTGATTTTTGTTTTGCTGTACACAAATATTTGTAATTAATCTATTGAACTCACAATACTCAATGATTACATTGAGATGTGCACCAGAATGAAGCCCAGAGATAATAGACCCTGTATCAAACACCAATAAGAAACAGAACGGATAGAAGCCTTAATTCAAATAGGGTTTGAATTAACTTGATAAGTTTACAATGTGAATCTCCTTTTGAATCTTTATATATTGTTTCTTTTCTCGAGTATTTATGATCAATACTAATACAGAATGCCTCCAGAACCTTTGACACACTGACATCTCCTGGGTGAAAATGGAAACACAGTAAAGGCCTAGAGGTTACTATCATAATCAGAATGATTTAATAAAGTTAATAGAAAAAATAAAAGTATTTTCACCACACTAAAACAAAATGCATATATTAGCTCACTTATTTGGGTCAAAGGTGCCATAAGAACAAATTCCTTGTGAAAGACATCCAGAGAAACATCTTGACTTTCTTTTTTGACTGATAAGCTACAAATGTTGCCAATATGTAACAATTACAATATTTACCTTTATTTACATGTGAATTTAAGGTTCTAGCTGCCAACTGTTTTCTTATTCTTCTCTGTAGTGATACTGTACATCATCTATCTTATACAGTGAATCAGAAAGGTTTATATGGAGAGAACTGTTGCTATGTTTGTTGTAAATATAAATAATAAAGAAAACATAGTAAAACCTCTGATATAAAGAAATCCTGAAATCTTGAAACCACCCTGTGGTGTTCAGAGGATGAGGCACGGAAGGACTACACTTGTTGTTGTAAATAAGATATTCAAATATATTTGTTTCATTTAATGTAGCCAGAGCATTATTTTAAAACATTGACTAGACAGTTGAACTACTTAGGTGTCCATTATCAGTAATTAATGGATACCCTGCAGCCAATCAGGATCAAGTAATCACCCAGACAATGGTATAATGGGAATACAATGGCTACTAAATGAATAATGAGAATAGCAAAAGATGATAAATATGCATGTAGAATATAAACAGATGCGTAATGGAAAGATGAGTTCAAAAAGAAAGCAAACAAGGCGTAAGGGTGAAAAATAGACCAACGACAGACTGGACAACACAGATAAAGTGAAAGACTGACGGATGTTGAGGAAGGAAATAAGTGAGAAGGAGCAGGATGAGGAAGGAAAAAGACAATGTGAGCATGACAACAGTAAAAAGAGTGTGAGTGAGTGAGATCTGCAGAGAGAGAGAGAGAGCGAGCGAGAGAGAGAGAGCAGGACAGATATGGGCCACAGTGACATTAGGCAGATGGCTCAGAGCGCTCAGCTCTGTTTACATTACTCTCACTGATCAAGCAAAAAAAAAAAACAGCCATGAGACAAAAGTGAAACCTGCAGCAGGATGTGTGTTTACAGGTGAATGCCTCTTGTCCGTCCACATGTGTGTGTGCGGTTGAAGACTTTAACGTGTGTTATCGCGACAGCTATTGTAAGTATTTATCGCTGGAGAGTTCACTTGAAGCGGTACGTTGTCACACGCTGTGCGTCTGAGCTCACAGGCTCAAACTAATTGCTTGCTTTTCTCAAGAGGCCAAGGGCTAGTGGGTTTACAGAGTACACAGTAAGGTCCAGTGTTTACGCAGCAGCACTCCACCTTTAGTAGCTCTGCCCGGCAGCGTTTACCTGCTACCTGTGCACGCCCTGCCACGCTCCCAGTGCAGGGACGCTGCACCTGCTCCCATGTGCTCAACAACACACTCATTTATCTAAACTCGTGACCTTTCACCTTATCCTGCACGGCCTTTTTCTGTGCTGTTTTTTTTTTGTTCCGCACGGTTATAATCTAACCACTATGCATGATGATCTGCAATGCTCAGTCTCTGTCAGGTGGAGTTCATGACTTAGTTACCAATATGATTACGGCCAACTAAAAGGATTACGTTTGGTTTATGGAGACAAATATAAAACAGGAATTGAACGTCACGTCACTGGAACATCACATAGTTTGTTTGTTTGTTTGTTTTTTTGCTGCAAAAGCAGTCGTCATTTCCCCTCTGGGTGACATGATGGATGTGGCCAGCCAGTCTGTGGAGAGGACCTCAGCCTAATCCCGGGATATCAAAATGGCTTTATGTAAGAGCTGCTCTGATCTAGACAGGACGGGCGAAACTGCAGTACACACAACATAGATTAAAATGTATTTGCTCCACAACAAAAAGCCCCCAAACAGCTTAGTGAGGATATGCAGGCCGAATCAATAAATGATCAACATGGCTCCGTGGATGCATTGCTCAATAAATGACCACCTCTGTGCTTAACAAGAATGTCCGCCTAACTATCTTAATGGGTAAGTAATTGCAGATTTATTCTCATACAGGCGCTAAAGGAAAAGTCAGGGAAGTTGTTGCAATTCATCCTGGAGGTGACATGAAGGTTTGTACAAAATTTCCCAGCCATCCAGTCAAAACCACAAATGTAAACCTCATGTTGGTGCAATAAAAAAAAGTCAAGGATTACCAAAGTCAGTAAGACTCATCCTCTGGGGATCATGAATGCATGTACAGCTTTTCAGGGAAATCCCCCAGAGTTGAGATATTTCAGTCTGAAACAAAGCGGTGGACCGACTGACCGTTTAACAATTCCAGAAACATGGCGACTGGTGGTGTGAGAAGAAAATACAGATGTCGAAACAAAGAAGTGGCAAATGCAGCCGACAACACTCGACCTTCCCTCCACATCCAAACACAACACCCGTCACCACTCTACACCTCATGACTCCCCTCTAAAGAATCCCCTCTCAGAGTTAGACGAGCAGGCGGGAGTGAGAGTTGCGCTAATGGAACATTCAGAAACTTTATTTATAACTTTTCTCCTCCTTTATGATAGATTTAGCACAGCAGCCATTTACTTTAGCAGGAAGTCTCTGGTCCTGACTGCGAGTCTATAAACATTGACTTCTAAGGCCATCAGACTGGGAAAGAGTGTTCTTTAAGGAGGAGAGAGCAGAGGAGAGAATGTGGATACATGGGGCATTTAACAGCATCCTAATGTACCTGAATAAGGTTATTTAAAGCAGCTATAATTAATAGTTTTATATAAACAGTGGATCACATGGCTACGTCTATATGAAAGAGGTTGTAAACCGATGAACCAACAGATAATTATCACAAAACTCTGCAGCTTCCTTCAGCTCTACAAAGGTTTATGCATATCTTAGCTTATTGTTTTGGTTTTCTGGCACTTAACTTTTGTTGTTTACGCTCATTGCTCTCATGGCATCATCGGTTTTTTTTAGCCACGACAGGCAGCTGTTTCGAGTGACAGAGTTAAAAGAAATATTATATAATAATATTAGACTTACATTCACCAAATGGCCACAAACTAAACTCCAAATGCGTAAAAAATCTGTTATTGCAGGTTAAAGGGCCAATATAAAGAAAAACTGATAGAAAAAAATACAGTCTGTGTGTGCAGTGAAGTAATTAAACAAGCCTCTCCAAAACAGACAGTAGGATGTGACTGATGATCAGCACTCACAAGCCAATTCCATTTCAAACCAAACAATCTTAATCAAACTGGCAGAGGTGTCTGGATAGTACACAGTTCTTCTTGCAGAATGTCAGCCGACTGTCTCTTTCCTTTTTTCCCCCAGCATGTTCACACAGCAGTAGGTGACCTGACCTCTTCTTTAATCCCTTCATCCTGGTTTCCATCCCGTTTAACAGTACTCAGCCAACACCCAGCACTGATCACAGGAAGGTGTGCTTGTGTGCGTACATATATGCAAATGTGAAAAATAAGCAGGTAAAGGAAGATATTAACATTTACACCTGATAACTAGTATCCCTGCTGTACCCCTTCATTTACTCAGACCCTTTACAAGTAAGTTGACAGAATGAAAAGTTCAGAAGCTTAAAAATGAAATTAATCTGCAGACCAGAAGCTCTGCAATTAACACTTTAAATACCTTCAATCAGATACATTTTACCCAGACACATGCTTTGTCTCTTCAATCATTCGGCCAGTCAGTTTAGAAGTTGTTGATATGCAAAAAATGCAAGTATAATATTCACCTCCTGACTTAATATTCCTGTCAAAGAGCTCATTTTGAGGCCAGCGGTTATTATAGACCTCTTATGCGTGGAAGAAGATGGAGATGTGATGATGATTTTATATAAAACTCAGTGTTGTTGAAGAGTCTCTCTCTCTCTCTCTCTCTCTCTCTCTCTCTCTCCTTCTTCTTTCTCAGTCTTGTGAAAAGGTTCTGCTTAGTGTTGGCCCGAGACTCACACCCACGGAGACTGTGAATTATCGGAGATGGCAGCGCTGCTTTCACTTAGCAACTATCACCCACATTCCACAGCCTCCCTCCAAAGACCTGCAGTCCCTGACCCAGGTTCAGGGAAGGTGCAGCGCAGGGACCAGCTGAGGAGGTTGGGGGGGGGTAGTCGGTGAGTAGATGACCAGACTGTATAAGGGGAGAATGTTGCACCTTTATTCTGTTCTTATGAAAAGTACAGAGGAGGAATGGTGGGATAGAGTTTTTCCACCGATAAGCCGTCGTTTGCTTCAGTATAAAAAAGCTAAGACAACATAATGGTGGATCTTCTTTACGACCGTATTGCAGAATCTCTGCATGAAAGTGTCTTTTTTCTAACAGTCTCATTAAACTGACATACCAGAGTCAGAACGTGCTATATTCTCAGTGTGTTCCGACTCAGGTTTGCCATTTACCAACACATTGTTTTCACTAGCAATGTAAAACTGAGACTTTATTTCAATCATCATATACACACAAGTACGTATGTAAAATTTGACCTCTGCTTTTAACCCATGCTTAAAATTAAGGAGAAGTGGGAGCAGTCAACTTGAGGAGGTTTTGCTTAAAGGCACCTAGACATGGAAGCTGCAACTGCAAACCTTCTGGTTATCAGATGTATAAAATCATACAATATAATATAATATATAAATCCTCACATATAAAATATCAGAGTTAACAGAGCCAAAATCCCAAACAATCAATTCCCAGAAAGGATTTGCTCTTGTGCAACACATATTCAGAAGACATGGATATTAAGAGACAATATTGTTTTAGTATTGAGCTAGTTAAGATAACTAACTAATGTGTCTGTCAAACCAAATACAATCTGAGGTGACATACGCGGGGGTTGATGGAGTCTAAACTTCCTCAAATCCACCAAGGAGAGGAACAGAGTCATTAACTTTAATCCAGGACCGGTTTACACACAGGGGATGTGCTAGGGTTATGGGGATGTAACAAACCAATGTAGTTCCCTAATGATAATAGCACTTGATTAGTAAGCTAGTTAGTCAGACATGCTAACGTTTCAGCTAACATGTTGCTGTTTATTTGATAAAAAATCATTGTTTTTTTAAAATAGAAAGGCCACATGACATAAAAAAAAAAAAAATGCAGAAAAATAAAAACATTTGCCCTGGCTCTAGTTTTGCGAAGTTAAGTGCGTCTTCTCCACCTCCCACTCCCACCTGTTGTTGAATAAATCGTCTACAGTAACTGACAGTTAATAGACATCACTCTCTATTACGTTGAGATAGACATTGTAAATCAGCAACATCTTTCATGCCTTATTTGCTAGCGTTCGTTCGCTCGATCCCTGTATGTAAGGAATAAGTGCTACAAAAGCCCAAGGCACAACATTAACCATGACTAGCTTTAAATCCACAAAACCAGCCTGAAAATGATGAAAGTCTGAAGCAATTGCATGAGAGTTAACAGAACACAGTTCAATAGTTGTCGGACACTCGTCAGGGCTGGCCTACGCTACGCTATAATTGGCCAGTCTGCATTAGTTTGACAGGATTTAGCGATGGGTCAATTAATCAACTAATCCTTTTGAGAACTGCTTGCTTGGATCCGTCTTGGACTACTGGAGTCACTTAAATACGTTGAGAACAATATTTCATGCTCACATGAAAAAAAAAAAGAAAAAAATCATTTTCCAGAGAGAGAACAAGACGCTAAATTTACAAGACCTTCTCCCAGAGGGAGCAGAGACTGATGGGATATTGTTGTTGAAGTGGTGCCAACGAGAGTGCAAGTCAGAGCTCATCGGCCTTAGAGGAGCATCTGGAACTCTTTAGAACATCTGTGTTGTATCAGGCTCTGTAAAAAACACACTCCAGCACCCCGAAACACAATGACGGTGCTTAACTTGTGACAAAAACACAAGTGTCTCCCCCGTAGGTTGGCCCTTATCTTTTCATTGAGAGCGTCTGTTATTTATTTCCATATTCTTTCAATTCATTTATTTTCTCCTCCCCTCCTCCCGCTCTGACTCGCACTCCCTGTCACTTTTAGCCTTTGTGAAAGAGTCTGTGTGTGTGTGTGTGTGTGTGTGTGTGTGTGTGTGTGTGTGTGTGTGTGTGTGTGTGTGTGTGTGTGTGTGTGTGTGTGTGTGTGTGTGTGTGTGTGTGTGTGTGCTTGTGCCAGGCAGCTGCCGGGTTTGTGTACTCAGCCTGAGCCTCATGTCTACACACAGCTCTCACTGCCCTTATCTAAAATGACCAGAACCACATCAACAGATAAAAGAGTCGAGCCCCGCCCGCTCACTCCACCGGGTGGTCTGTTCTCTGTCTGGAGGTGAGCGTCGACCGGCTGCAGCTAGCTGAGGCGCACACAAACACACACACACACACACACACACACACACACACACACACACACACACACACACACACACACACACACACAGACTACAATCAAACATTTGTGTCTTACAGCCGATAAACGTCACATAAAAAAAACAAGTCTTTTTTTAAAGTCTTTTATGCTTCAGATGAAAAGCTATTTTTGGAGCACAATCACCTGTACAGTCTTGTCATTTCTGTCATTTGTGATGAACAGCAGGGAAGGTTGTTGTCCTTTCTCAGGAAATCATTTTCCAGGACAACATCAATGAAACGGTTTACAGGTATTCATGGTTTCCAAAATCTGTCATCATTGTGACTGACATGAAGCAGTGTCATTTCAACAAAACTGTTGGATTTACCAGTTGTTTAGTTTTTTCAATTTCACTTATATTTTGTTTCCATCACAGCCAACAGCAAGTCTATTTTATTCGTATCTTATTTATACTTAAAATGTAAATGCAGACAGTGTGTGGATCCCCACCAAAGATATTTACATGAAATGTTGACTTGTGTAAATATCACAGATATATGTTTCAGAAAAAGATTTCTCTTTCACATGGACAGATTGGGACAAAGTCCAGTCCACACACCCTTGTTTCTATGTTTCTATCTATTTCCGGTAAAGAAATAAACAAAAGAGAAGGTTAACATGGAAACTTTTCATCACACTGCTCTGATCTGTGTCCCAAAACACCCTTCATTCATTATTTCCTGTTAAATACCTTCAATAGAATGACAGATTACTCTATAATGAGCAGTTAATTGAGATTTAGCATTGTGTGACTTTTAGTGTGTGATTCGGACCGAACCTTGATCTCACATTTCACTTTTTGTAGATCCAGAAATAATTTACACATACAATTGTTTATATAGTAGACAGTAAAACATCTTGATTTTTTTTTAAAAACCAAAAAAGCAATTTACTGTGGAGTACATTAGCTGATTGAAACTTTCAATCCATGTATTTTTTTGTGTATTTATGTACCAAGGAAAAACATGGTTTTTTTAAGCTTAAAAAAACCACACTGGCACTGTAACTCTGTTCCCCTGTCACCACTTGTATTTGGGAAGAAACTTTTTTTTTTCCCTATCAACATAAAAGTATGACTCCAGAAATAGTTATATTTGTCGGCTTTTCTGCATTTCCTGTTTTAGACATTTAGAGGCTGTGCACGGAAACACAATATCATAAACCTTAAATAAATAATGTACATCGTTGTCTGGAACAATCACTTGTAGTGTAGAGCCAGTTATCCTGAACAATCTGACCATGTTCAAACTCCTTTTCCCTCTGTCATGTTTCTGTAAACATGCTGGGGGTTCTAACACTGAAAACTACACACCAGAAACATTTCTACTGGCAACCAGGCGGGTGTGACTTCTGTGGAGAGAGTGTGACTATTAAAACTATTTTGGCATTGTAGTTGCAAAAGTTGCAGCAAAATCTGCATACATAAGAAGGAAAACCTATTTTTTTGTCACAATATCAACACGTTTTTTCTGGAAAGCATGAGACCCCTGCAACGACGCTGAGCCTTACGTGCTGTGGACAGACAACAGGTTCAGGGATAACGGCTGTGATAAAACAAAAAGCCTCTTAGAGGAGTTATGTCAACATTAGATGAATGTAAAGGAGCTGTAATTAGCAATAAAATCAGTTATCTGTGCCAGAAAAAGAAACTCGTATAAATAAGAGGACCATACAAGGTCAATTACTCAAGCCAGAGAGCTTTCTTTATAGTCGTCGAGGCCTAAAAACACATCCTGCACTGAAGCTAAAGACATGCACAGTCATAGCGAGCCGACCAGAGATAAGCTTCTCTGAACGACACAACTGACAAACAACATCCTGTGAATCTCTCCCTCTCGACTCCACAGCACCTCCACTCATATGACCTCTTCTCTGTCATCGCCATGTTTAATTATGGACTGTCTCATTTCGACAGCGGGTGGGGGGGTGGGGGTATGGGGGGCAGATCACGAATCTATCCAAGTAGCCAAGGAAGATGTCTAGAAAGCTCGGACCCCTCCGACATCGAGGTCCTCCAGCTGCCAGATTATAAGAGGGAGAAAGTGAACAGCAGAAATCAATTTTGACCTGATTTCTTTTTTCTTTTCTTTTATTTTTTTTACTTGAAGCAACGGTTACCAAACTGTACACCAGCAGGCTGAACTGGGTCTGCTGGCTGCTTGAGTGGTAGCTGTTTCCATGGCAACCGTTGGACCAACTGAACACAAGCACTGAGGGAGACACTTAGCAATGCTGTTTATTCCCCCATCATTCTCAGAAGTGATGCCGAACCGATAATTCATTTTCCAGCGATCTTATTGGTCCACGGATTGGCGGTGGTGGTATGGGTGTCTTGAGAGTGTTTGTGTGTGTGTGTGTGTGTGTGTGTGTGTGTGTGTGTGTGTGTGTGTGTGTGTGTGTGTGTGTGTGTGTGTGTGTGTGTGTGTGTCTGTGTGTGTCTGTGTGTGTATGTATAAATCTGTATCAATTGCATCTTCATACAAGTGAAAACAGCCTGTTACAAACAAGTGAAATATATTGATATGTAGAAACAATTACACATTCAAGGATCACATCACATTCAGGTGAATCAATGTTTAAATTGTGATGCACTAAAACCTCTCTGGAGCCTTTGAATAAACCTGTGGTGTGTGTGTTTGTGTGGGTTTGTGTGTGAGCGATCCCATCAGTCAGCACCCATCCTGGTCGTGAGCAGAGCGTACATGTGACAGGTACCCTCGTTAAAATGCTGCTGCCGCGTTAAACACAAATTATTTATCAAGGAGGCCGAGGAAAAAGGACTGCGTGGGGAGAATATCGGATTCTCCTCCGATCACACCAGCTCGCTGCCGCCTCCTCCTTCACTTACACTGGGTGTCTCATTCTATAGCTGCAGCTTTGCAGAGGTGATCGTCATCACACGCTGACACGTCTTCCACTGGGAACCAAGTACTACCATCTTGATGCACAATGCACACAAGGTTATTCCAGCACCGGGAGCTGCTGTGAAACTGTGAACGGCTGATACAGTTCTGATTAAAATGCCTTTTTTCTTTTTACTTCTATTTTTAGAAATTTTAGAATAGAGTAAACAGCCATTTGGAAAGTTTGACGTGGGACCATAGTGGACTGAGCGCATTACTACATAAGCGGCACATTGTTGTTTAAACGCTGTTCCCTTATCTTATCTGCTGAATAAAAAGAATAAACTTTAAACACTTAGCGGGAGCTTGACATGGAGACTCGTGAAACATATTGACTGTCCCCTGAGCCAGAGTTCACGTAGAGCCTGATTTGCCCTCTATGCTGTTTAATGGGTTTTTCAGGGGCTTTACCCACCATATCTGATGTGGTTAAGGATCAAAGGTCCATCCCAAAAAGCATTAGCTTAGGCTTCATTAGCGTGCAGCAGATAAAGATAAAGAAATCAATGTCGTATCTGTGAATATACAGTATTAGCCTTCGGGGTATGTGAAAACCGAAGGCCCATGTGTATGCTGAGAAAAAAGGGTTAGAGTGACCTGCCTGTTGCTCTGACGCAGACTCTGATAAGACTGTCCCATGTGACGCAACAGTTAGCAGAAACGCCAAGGGCTGGGTATTTTTAGGAACCAGTCTTTGACCTTTCACAGCACTTATGTCAACAACATCCACACAACAATGCTTGTCGTCAGGGGCAATGAAGCAAATAACGCCGGGGTGAAGAATGTACAATCGTGAGGAGTTTCATTGACGGACGTATCGGCAGTGATCGACGTGCATGAAAAGAATGGCGTGTAAGAGTGGCGTGTATAAAAAAAACTTCTCTAATCCTGGACAGGAGCGCCCACATTGTCAGTATTCACATTCAAACAGACACCCACACGTTCAGGCAGGACAATAGTTTTGTGATGTTACTTCTCAAAGAAGAACAAACAAGCAGCAATTCTGACAAACATTCAATAGAGCCTTGAGGGGAAGGTGACAACCACAACAAAGCATGGGATGGTGCGTGTGAGTGTGTGTTTGTTTGCTTCTGTGTGTGTGTTGATGGGTGGGACATGCACATGTGTATGTACTGCTAGGGCTAATTTATTTGCAGCTGAAGGATCTGAGGATCACAGACATGTCCACACCCAAAAAAACATGGAGAAACAGCAGAGTGAAGCTCACATGCAACAAGTCGTCTCCATTACAAAACCACTTTTACATGCGTTTGTTTTTAAATCAGTCCTGCGTAAAACAAGCTGGTTCTAACTCTCTTTTATATACTGTAGTTTATGGTGTGAGCGTGTTCAGTAAGACGCTGAGAGTGAAGCTAAGAACAGACACTCGTTTCTACTGTACGCAGCTGTAAAAACAGACATGCCAGACAACGCCAAGAGCAATACAGCTCAGGGAACAACCAGATGGCCTGCATGTGTTTTGAAAGGTTTTGAAGGGGTTTAAAAGCCATAACTTTCAAGAGACGAACATTAAATACTTACGAGCCAGACAGACTATTGAGATGTCTGCAGGAGCCTCAGTTTACTCTGGTCTTATGTGACATTAATAACTAGAATAACAGTCTGGTGGTTGTGTGCGAGTCTCCCTGACCAGTCAAGTAGCAGTTTACATCCATGTCTGTCCAAAATGTCTTCACATCATAATTTTATCCGTTTCCCAAAATTTGAAGACATTCCCTCTGGAGTTCCTGATATATCCCGTTCATAAGAGTCTAAAAGAGCAACGGATGTCAAACACACAGTAATGGAAAGAGAGAATTGCTTGATTATATTATGGTATATTGTGGCCAAGAAAATATGATTTTTAGAAAGTTCTATTAAGTAAACAGTTCTATTTCCAAGTTATATTCATTTTGGATGTCTTGAAATTTGGTTGATCTTCTTTTGTGTTTTACAGAGTGAGAATGCATGGCAATAAATGAATTAATGGCCTGTCAAGCCATTCTGTCATGATTTTTTATTGTTTTTATTGTGGTCTTCCATGTCTCTGATTTGGAGCATTGTGCTAAACACTGTAATTTAACATCACAGGTCAAAATGTCAGTTCACATAGATACAGAAAGTGTGTATGGCTTCACTCTTTAATCAAGTTGAAATCTCTTTAACAGCATTTACCAGTATGTTTTACAAATAAAGATAATGTGAAGGCCTTTCATCTCTACAGCTCCTGACTTGGCTTTACATTTAAACTATATCAGCAACAATCATAATTTCAGTTTGTAAATAAACCTTTAACCTATTCATACATACGGTTGTTTGACGGTCATAAGTTCAGTTTATCTGCGTCATCAGGAGTGAGCGAGTGTGCTTTGATCAGATCTGATTGGAGGCAAATGGGCAACATAATCAAATGTACATGATCGTCTTTTAACAAACGAACCTCCCACGGAAGACCAGTGAAATAAGGTCAGAATTGTCAGAGAATGATACAAATATATGGATAATAAAACGGATAATCTCTCATGTTATGTGACCAAAATCCTGGTCCTGGATCCTCAGATCTCAGGCATTTCTGCTCGTACATGAACTATGAGTTTAAAATAAATTTGATAAAATACACAATTTTGGGGAAACGGCATTCAGAAACCGCACATAGTTGGTCACCGATTTAACTCAGCAATCCACCCAGCGCATGAAACTACAGCCTGATACACAAATAAGATAAATCTAATTAACGTCATGGATGATAAATGAATCAGCTACTCTCACTTTCAGAAAACAACATGCACCCATGACTGAGGAGAAACCCAGCCCAACTACACAGGCTCCCTTTCAATCCCCCGTTCAAATCTGCGTTTGCAACGAAAAGACAGAAAAGAAGATGTGCATTTTACATCGTCCCTCAATACACCACCTCATCGTTATCTCTAAGCATCAGCAGCAATATAAACCCAGTGTGGTTAATGAGTTATCGGAGAAAGAGGAAATACTTGAATACGAGCGCGAAGCAGTGATTGATGATGGCGTTTTACTGTGTCACATATAGTACAAAGGCCACCTCTGGAACAAACAGCATTGCAGGGCCGCAGCTATCTCATGACATTCGTTCACCTAATGATGGCAAACAATGTTGGAGCCTGTGATAGATTGTACTACAGTATATCATGCATGATGTACACAGCAGTTACTGAGTTCCCACGAATCCCTAACCTAGTCCTGTACTTTTATAATCACAATATTATAACAAAGTGGTGTCTTTAAGGGACTTGTTTGGGTTGTTGTTCGGCTAACATGATAATGAGAGGATATGTTACTGAATGCATACCTTACTATAAAGGCAGAGACATAACAGTGATAATCAGTGATCTGTTGTTCTATATCCCCCTATTGTTTTCATGTAATGGCTTCCCCTATATGTTTTCCATAACTTTTCCCCAAGGAGACAACAGTTAGGACTCCACAGAAAGCGAGCAGCCACCATACTGCGTGACCCCCGACCCCGCCGGTCGGCCTCAGCCTCGTCACCCCACCCTTGGACAAAAGTACAAAGCGTCCCCTTGTGTGAGAGCACAGAGACCTGAGTGATACCGCTTTATATCATGGTATTCTCCCACTGTCACAGAAACAGCACGCACTCACTCACACACACAGATACAGCCGCCCAGCCGTGGCGGTACATTCAGCCCGCTGACCTTCAGCGAGCCCCTCGGTCCTTGACATGAGGCACAAACAACACACTGTATAGAAAGACCCACGAGCAGCAGAATACATGTAAAAACATCACGGTGGCACTGCGGTCGCTGCGTTGGTCAGTTCAGTTACAATAAAACTGTCCCATCATAAACATTGTGCCAAAGGAGACACTTTAAATGTGTCCAGTTCAGTCAGTCTACGGCGATAACTTATCACTATTTTCAGTTTCCTTATTTAATTACTTATCAACAGTGTCGGTAAATTTGCTTATGAAATGTAAAAGGTTTCAGAATACTGGTAACCCATTTGGTAACCATTAAACAGTATCATTAAATTATTTTGTTTAAGTTTTTACTCCCCATCACTGCTTATCAACTACTTTCCGTTTGACAGCTTTAACCTTTTTTAAACACCATTTCAACAACAACATTAAACTGCATTGTGTATGCGGGTGTTTAAAGGACTATGTCAAACTTATTAATGAGATCTAAATTCATATGCAGGTTGAGATTTGTTTATGGTTGGCCATTGGTTGGTAGTTACATTAAGTGAAAAATGCATCCTGTGTTTAATTTGACAGCTCAGCCGTCATGTTGATGATGATGCACCTCAATCAATATTCTTAAATTAACAATAGAAATTTGACAATTTGTGTGTGAAATGTTTGAAGCACTCAAGTTTGACGTCAAGCATTTCAGATGTTTTGACGACAACAAATCTTCACACTAAACAGTATCATTAAATTATTTTTAATTTTTATTATTTATTATAGATGAATGTTAATGTTCCCCCCTGTCCGTTGGACTGAATCAAACAGACTTTATGGAGAGATCTTGTTTTCTATCATGTATATTTGCAATATGGCTTCAGCTAGACATTCGCAATGCCCAACACCTGTTCATCCTATAAAGAGGAAGCTATTAGCTGGACGCAGGCAATATAAACGTCAGCACAGTTTCTACACCTTATCAAAAAGCTACAACTATAACTGCTTGTTCTAGACTTTCTCACGCCAGGTGGGGATGGAATGAAAATTATTTTAACCCTTTTAGTTCACATCCTATGATCATATTGTGCACTTATTTGACAATATATGCAAAAATATTACAAAGAAATACATTTCATTGTACCTTTATATCAAGCTAGAACTGACCATTTCAACCCATAATATCATGACATCTATTCAATCAATCAATCTGCAACCTTTAGCAACAAGGAGGTGTGCGTGGAGTGCTACACTCTAAGCCCGCCTACTTTAACTGTCCAATCAAACTGGAGGGATATCATTTAAATCCCTCCTGTAACTGTACAACCTTAAAATATTCTGTTTCACTGAAGAATATGTCAAAGTACAGAGGCAAAAGATGCTCTGACTTCCGTTTCACTGGGACTGGGAGTTTTGAGCAATGCTAAGCTACATAACATGCATTTGTGCAGATTGATCAACCAAAGGGTCTTTGAGTTAGAGAAGATGAAACATAACTTGATCAGAGTATACTGAACTTCATTCGTTAACTTAATTAATCAGAAAAATTGGAGGATAAAATTCTGCTATATATTGTCTGCAAGATAACATATAAGGTAAATTAGTGTAGGACTGTGATAGTTTCCTCCATCAGTGTCAGTCCAGTTAAACCAGTTAAAAGACAAACAGTCAGACGTCAAGCCTCTCTTACTTGTTTCCAGAGGAACTGGTCTTCCTGATTGATCTGCCATGTGGTGACCACGTGTATGATGGACAGCAACGCTCCACTCAGCACCGCCGCTCTCATCCTCACAGGCAGCAGAGTGTAGATGATGTAGATGAAGAACACGGACCACCAGATGCCCTCCGAGGCGCTCCTGGGTGCCACCATGAGCACCCCGAACACCTGCACGGACAGCAGGACTCCGATCACAAGGTAATTGACAATCCACATGTAGTCCTGGTGGAAGCCGTTGCGGTTGCACACCACCATGAGAGCCATGAAGAGCGCCATCGCCACCGACAGGGCTGACGAATAGGCCACGTGGGGGGCGGCGTGGACACAGTGGAAGGTCAGCATGATGCCGCACACGATCACAAGTACCCCCATGAGCATGGTCAAGGAGCTCTGGTTCAGTCTGAAGAAGTAACGCTGGTATAGGCGCTCCAGTTTGCGGGACTGGAATTTTTTAGACTGGAACACCTGCACCACCCTGAGCCAGCAGTCCGCCGCCGTCACCACCCCTGCTGCGCCATTGGGACCATCATCGGCCATGTCCCCGCTTCCTCCGTTGCATCCCCCTTTCCTCCCTTTCAGCTCGCCGTCCTCAAAGCCCAAGTCGACCGATTTCAGCCCCACCCCTTCTCCGGGAGCCCCTCCCCTTTTGCCGTAGTGGTCCTCCTGCCACCCGCAACGGACGCCGGTTGCCCCCGCCTCCCACGGCCCCCGCCACCCCTCCGCGGTGGTGCTGATGGAGGGGGGCTCCAGAAGGGGGCTCCATAGCATCTGGGTCCCGCAGACAGCTCATGTAACGCGGGTTGCAGAGAGATGAGCCTCCCTTCCGTTTGGACTTCTTGCCATTGCGCTCCCCCCACGCAGTCTTGCGGTCGTCCACTCTGGCGACTAGGAAACCATTGAACCAGGACATTCTGGGTGAGCGGAGAGAGGAACGTTCAGTACAGGAACAGGTCAAAGACAGATAACAGCACTGATACCATGTGTCAGGAACATTACCTCCTCTGTAGAAGTTAATTTACCTGTTGGGGTTCTGGTACATGTCCCAGCCCTTTTCCTTGCAGCCGGTTCACTCATTTATCCCCGTGGACAAATTTTTGAAGTGGTGAGGAGAGGTTTGTAGCCACACTGCAGGGCCACAGGGTGGGATTGACTGGATGGGGTCAAAAGGCGCACCAGTCGCCTCACAAAGCCCCAGATTTTGTGCCAGAGACAGCACTCAAAGACCGAGGTTAACGGGATGACCAGTCTCTTCTTCCAGGCCTATCTCCACGGCTTCAGCTGGGCCTAGAGGGAAAAACCAAACACATACAGTAGATTGTATAAAATGCACAAATAGATATTTGAGTCAAATTTAGGCAGTGAGTACATCGGGTGAGAAACATGAAATCATGATCGTAATCAGTTGTTTGATGCCAATGCCCATATTAATGATCAGGCCGGACACCGTTTATCTCTCAATGCCTCATTAGAAAAGATCTTTTTATCCCAGATCCGAGAGGAAATAAAAAACATAATTGCCGGCTAAATGCACAATGAATCCCATTTCCTGAACAATCGGATAAACTTTAGATTGCATCTTTTAAAAACTGAGAAATGAGAAGAACAAGCTACTTCTAAAACTATGAGGGAGGACGGGGGAGAGGGGGAGTTTAAGATCCAAAATAGCTTGAAGGCCCTGAGGTTTTTTAGGGTGAACCAGAACTTGCTCGGTTTGACCCGCGTACTAAAACACACCATCTTGTATAAACACACGACAGCATTTTGGAGTCAGTTGGGCTGAAGATGAAGAGCGACTCCTTCGAGCTCTGTTTATTATCACAATCGATGATAAAAGACGAGTAATAAATACAGATAAATGCCACTGGACAACAGGATACTGTCAAGACAAATATCAAGACAGTAAAGGGGAAACACAGCATGACAGGATCTGTGGGCCCTGCAGCGTTTAACTTAAAGTTGTTAAGAAATTACTAGAAAATCAAGCTATCTCCCTTTAAGCCATATATAACAGATATATCACAGAGATACATGTAATTGTATCAGTGTACTGTTGCTGGATGAAATCAATATGATGCCATGTGAGCACCAGAGAAAGTGTCACCTGTGATGAATTGAGTTTTATATTCTACTGTATATATATATTTATATCCTAATAAACCCCTTTGAAATAAGCTTTTCCTAATAAAATACTTGTTTGACATGACGGCTACTGTAGGCGGTTTAAATACACAATGTTTGAATTGTTTTTATTAAAAGCTTACAATCTATGTATGAATAATTACATCTGATATATCTTATGGATATTAGTTATCTCTTCCACTGTATAAAGGAAGTAGTGTCTTGAAAAACCGTGTTTGTCTTTGAGTGTATGACATTCATTTGTATATGGGATGCACTAAACCAATAAGGCCTTTATTAAGAGGACTGGGAATCGACCAGAGGAGACGTATCTACATTAAATACAGTTATTTTGTGTTTCTATTTTCAGTTACATTTATTCAGTCGTGGTGGGAAGTAACTGCATTTTTTTGTCCCACAGGAATGCAATGCCTTCATGTAACCTAACAAGAGAATCCCATTAGTTTTCACACAGGGACGTATACATATATATTATATAGCATATTTGCGTAAAAGCGAGCTCTGGCATGGGAAAACGGGATGTATGTGAGTTGAGGGATTGTATCCGGAGAGAAAAGTCCCATGGTGAATCCCATTTATGAGGCTACATTGGGGTTGTGGTTGTAGTCCTGACAAAACATATCTAAAATATTCCCTTAATGGTTTCTAGGGACTTAAAAGTGTGCATTTCTTTGATAAATTGTAGGATTAACCTTGACCTGGTCACATTTTCAGAATCAGAATCAGAATCAGAAGCTGTTTATTGCCAAGTACATTACACATACTAGGAAATAACCCTACAGTATCTATAAAGATACTGTAGGGTTATTATAGTATCTTTATAGATATTGTAGGGTTATTATAGTATCTTTATAGATATTGTAGGGTTATTATAGTATCTTTATAGATATTGTTTATAGATACAGTAGGGTTATTATAGTATATCTTTATAGATATTGTAGGGTTATTATAGTATCTTTATAGATATTGTAGGGTTATTATAGTATCTTTATAGATATTGTAGGGTTATTATAGTATCTTTATAGATACTGTAGGGTTATTATAGTATCTTTATAGATATTGTAGGGTTATTATAGTATCTTTATAGATTGTAGGGTTATTATAGTATCTTTATAGATATTGTAGGGTTATTATAGTATCTTTATAGATATTGTAGGGTTATTATAGTATATTTATAGATACTGTAGGGTTATTATAGTATCTTTATAGATATTGTAGGGTTATTATAGTATCTTTATAGATATTGTAGGGTTATTATAGTATCTTTATAGATACTGTAGGGTTATTATAGTATCTTTATAGATACTGTAGGGTTATTATAGTATCTTTATAGATATTATTATAGTTATTATTATAGATATATAGTATATTTATAGATATTGTAGGGTTATTATAGTATCTTTATAGATATTGTAGGGTTATTATAGTATCTTTATTTGTAGGGTTATTATAGTATCTTTATAGATACTGTAGGGTTATTATAGTATCTTTATAGATATTGTAGGGTTATTATAGTATCTTTATAGATACTGTAGGGTTATTATAGTATCTTTATAGATATTGTAGGGTTATTATAGTATCTTTATAGATATTGTAGGGTTTATAGTATCTTTATAGTAGGGTTATTATAGTATCTTTATAGATATTGTAGGGTTATTATAGTATCTTTATAGATATATAGTATCTTTATAGATACTGTGGGGTTCTTTATAGATCTTTAGGGTTATTATAGTATCTTTATAGATATATAGTTATATTATCTTTATATACTGTAGGGTTATTATAGTATCTTTATAGATATATAGTATATTTA
>NC_072460.1:21535004-21612504 GCF_027596085.1 Anoplopoma fimbria
TGTGCAGCAGTAGTTGCTGTCAGAAAAGACGCACTCACCGAGATCATCCTCTGGTTCTGCTCCACGACAGGCTCCGGTCGTCGGGTCGGAGCTGCCGGGGTGGAGGAGCGTTTGTAGCCCGGCTGTGAGTGAGGATGGTCCGGTTAGATTTTGGTGGTCACCCCCGTGTTGGATCTCCTCCTGTCGTCTTCTCGCTCCACTCCCTTTCCTCTCCTCCCCCTGACCCTCTCGGCTCCAAGCACCAGCTGTCAAGGAATACAGACATCACGGTTCCGGTTATTGTTTTTCACGATAAAACCAGTAGTGATGCTTGAAGGAAATGAAAAGATCAATACGTTTCATGTCTGACAATTAAATATAAAGGTATAGTCAGCAGCAGGTTAAAAAAACTACATTTTAGAAACAAAAAAATGTAAACAAAATGAAACAAAAAAAGATGAAAAGAATTGGGCCTAAAATGGACCTGCAATAAATGGATTATTTCACAATTGTATTGTTATATATTACATATTGTGTGTTATTTCATAATGCATTTATTTTATTTTGAACACTTAATGTATCCATGTACAAGTATTCATCCCCACGTCTATTGGCAATGATTCTGGACAATTTTGTTCTCAGAAAAGTAAGAGAGACTGGTTTATGGTTAATATGATAAAAGTGTGTATCTGTATCACTAAATCACATATAGGACATTCTATGTTCCTCATTGTTGACATTTATATTCACCTTTTTCTACATATTTCTACTTCTATAATGTTATTACCTATGTGGTTGTTTTAGCTCTGTTCAAGTCAATTGCATATTATATCCATCTTCCTGTACATTTTTCTTGGAACTGTGTTTAAGTGCTTTGAGAGTCAATCATCTTATATTTGTGCACATATTTAGCCAATAAAGCTGATTCTGATTTTACAAAAAGAGGATAAACTAAGTGTGCAGGTTTACTCTCTAAAGCTTTATCATTTAATATGTATGTGTTACATTACATTACATTACATTACAGTCATTTAGCAGACGCTTTTATCCAAAGCGACTTACAATCAGTAGTATATTACATATCATTCACCCATTCACACACTGATGACAGGCTACCATGCAAGGTGCCACCATCAGACTCTAACTAACATTCATGCAACATCCAGTCCACACCGATGGCAAGCCTTCAGGAGCAACTTGGGGTTAAGTGTCTTGCCCAAGGACACATCGACTGCCGAAGCCGGGTATCGAACCACCGACCCTCTGATTGGATTTACAACAAGACTTTCAGTGTGTAATCATGTTATGAGTGAAATCATGTTTTGTTGCACTGTTTGTGGTGCTGCTCATCCCAATATCCTATCCTAATTTTTTTTGAAATCTTTTATTTTGAAATCAATTTCCCGGTGTCGTGCTGTTTAACTGACGCTGTGTTGACGCTTGACGCAGCTCTCCTCAGCCCAGGCGCGCCGTTGCTCACACCACTCTGTTCATTCCCACTTGTAGTAACTCGGCACTCCCTCTAGAGGTGAAGCCGTGTCAGTAGCGGTCAAAAACCACCTGCTTTGATCTCCAACATGAGTCTCCCAGAAGGAAAAGTCAGCTTTCACCCTCTTCTGTTTTTACTGAATAGTGTCTAAACCTTGTGAGGCTGACATACAGCTGTGGTGGATGAAGCACTAATACTTTATTAAAAGTAGCAATGTCAGAGTGCAAAAACACATAAATATTACCAGCAAAATGTACTTAAAGTTATTTTGAGAAACTTTAAACTGGTTATGAAACAAGTGCAATTTAATTCTGAATCCTCTATATGACCTTCATAAGTAAAACAGACCATCAGAGAGAAGATTTGCTATAGATATTGCTATATTAATGCTTGTCATCGGTGTCACTGGGGTTGGATTTCGTGCAAAAATCAGAAGAAATCATGCAGCTTTACCTTAAAGTTAAGCCCAGGCACCAATGGGGCCTCCAGCAGTGACCAGCCCACTGCTGACAGACCCAGATCAGGCTTTACTGCCGCCTTCAACCTGCAGTTTGAAGCTCCGGTTGGAATAACTTAATGTATTCAGTATGCAAAATGGCTTATTAAAGAGCGTTAAATTATACCTTCAAGGTCTCAAACAATGATGCATCTTTTTTTAATCAAACTCAAACAAGACAATGAAACACACATTATTGTCATGTGCAACCAGCCAGAAAATATTTTCAGGGACTTCATGGGCCCTTATGTCAGTTTTGGTGCAGGACAACTTGTGACTTTCTTATCAGTGAGAAACTGTGTGTGGGTATGTGGGGCCTTAAATCTATATCAGTGCATCATAATTAAGAAGTTGATCATGTGTTTTGGGGAAAAAATCAAAGTAACTAGTAACTATGGTGGTTAGGTAAATGTACCAAAGTCAAAAGTAAAATATTGCCATCTGAAAGTCAGAGTAGAAGGATAGAGAAGCATTAATTGGATATGCTTTAGTAAAGTAAAAGAAAACCTAAAAATATAACAGTAATTGGGTAAATGTACTAAGCATCTTTCCACCATTGTAATTTCCCTTCCTCGACACCTAAATATTATTTTGTGTATTTCTGTACTTTCCATCAATGGCATACAGCAAATGTGATCAGCTGGTTGGAATTCTCTTAAATTTATTTTAAAATCTAAATAATACAAAACAATATCTCAAACACAGTACTAACAATGCGTACTAACTCATTACAGGGACTGATTTTTAAGAAAAACCTACATATTCAAATAGTCAGTTTCTGAACTAAATCATACATGATAGGGCCGTGTTTACAAAAGATGACAAGGTGATAAAGGCCCTTGCAAAAGGTGTTTGACAATTATGAACAAGTTACAGTGTGGCAACTTAACCAGGCTAGCACAAAGTAGGCAGACTCGACTACAGAAAATCCAAAAGAACCTTTCTGCTGCTTAAACCAGGAAATCACAGAAAATAGCAATATAGACAGTGTAAGGCTCACAACACTAGAGCAGTACAGATTAAACACTGGACAGTGCTGGACAGGTCCTGAAGCAGCTCCAAATAAACACTTGAAGGCACCAGTCAAGAACTGGAGGCCTCAACAGCTCCCAGTGCTGATCACTAGATGTGGCCACGACAATTCACAGAGCAAACAAACAGTAGGACACCTCTGCTTCCTCAAACAGCGTCAACTCAGAATCCACTGGTTTGATTTTGTGGTGGGTAGATGACCTCTTTGATTTTCTTCTACACCAGTTCTAAAGGTGGATATCGGGATGTGTCTTGTACAGTAACAAAGTATGAGCTCATAGAAAACATCTTAGGTGTAGTAAAAGGCTTTTTTAAAGTTTATCTTCAGTCACGGATAGACAAGCAAGACCAAGCAAAGTGCTCATAAATCTGCCAGCAGATGAAAAGCATCAGCAACAGGTGGTCAGAAAAGGGAAACAAAAGGGATAAATGGTCTAAATGCTGTGGCAGCAAAGCATCATGAATGGATGTGAAACATTTCTGTAGTCCAGTCAGGGCACTTGAAGAATCCGTACAGACATACAGTACATACCCAGTCCCTTTTAGTGAAGGTGATATCTCAGGAACGCTGTAGGGAATTTCTTCAAATTTGACCCAAACGTCCACCTGGAATCCAGGATGATCAGATTAGATTTTAGTGGTCAAAGGTCAGGGTCACTGTGACCTCACGTCTGACCCATTCTTCTGAACGCAAAGTGAGATAGGACTACATTGATTCCCTGGTGAGGAAATTCAAAAGCTACTAAAGAAATCAAAATTAGCCCTACCTTGCAGCTGCAACATTGAAATAATGTATAGATGATTCCATCAATAACATGATAATCACTGAAGACATTTTCTGAAATGGGCCAGTCTGAATGACGAGTACTTTTACTTAATGCTAATACTTTTGTACTTTTAGCAAATTAGCATGTATGGAAGTAAGAAGGTGATTAAAGACAGGGTTTGAATGCATATGACTTTTACTCAAAACAGAGTATTTCAACTTTTACCTCAGTAAAACATCTGACTACTTCTTCCCCCACTGGGTAAGTATCACTAACAGCTGACCCTACACAACATAAATGTTTAAAGGAACACAAGGAAACGTGCTTAGATATTGTAGAGACTATTCTTATTGTCCAGTAGGACTGTGATGTGTGTAGCATAGCTTAACAGTTAGCATAAAGACTGTAGGCGGCTAGCATACTCAAAACAAGAACAATAAGCAACAACAGCTATAATCTACAAAACTTTGGAAAACGAGACATAGTTTGAGGAGAAGTTAGTTAGCTTACCCACTGGAGCCATTTCTGGACCAACTATGGTCGTGTTTGCTAGCCAACAGACAAGTAAATAATTCCATTTTAGAGTTAATGGAAGTTGTATTTTTCACTTTATACACAGCTTAACTGATTACAAAAAAAGGCCAAAGTTGAATGAATACAAATGTGGCCACTGGGGGCATCGGAGCTCCAAAACGAGCTGTCAGACTTGGTCCTAACATATTTTAGCCTAAAAAGGCCGTTAAGTCTAATATTAACTCCACTTCTAGCTCTTTGGTCTCCAAGAAACCCCATGAGAAAATGTCTGTGTCTTGAGCAAGATATTTGATTTTCTTCAGTAGCTAGCTAACCGTTAATGTTCGGTCCAAGTCCCTTTAAAGCTCGTGCACAGGTGTTTTCATAGTTGCCTGATTAGGCCTCCTCTCAAGACTGAGTGGGAGTGAACAGATCAGACACTGATTGATTGACAGCTCCATCACTCTCCTGGTAGTTTTTTTTTCACCTTCTACTGTCTATTTACAACATTTTTTATCAGGTCGTATGGTTTAAGCCTTCTGACTAAAGATCTAATCAACCAAAATAATAACAATAATAACAGTAATAATACTAATACTTTTAAATAATCTGTTTGGGACTGCAGAATCTTTAAATATGTCTAAACAAGAATGCTTAGCTGAGATTAATGTAAAAATATGACCTGTTTTTCCCCCTGAATATTTTAGTCTTTATTATGGACATATACAACTTATACATTGAAATGTACTGTACTTAAGAACAATTTTGAGGTGCTTTACTTGAACCATTTACCTTTAATGTTACTCTATACTTCCACTCTACTACATTTTGGGGGCAAATATTGTACCTATTACTGCTCTATATTTATTCGACAGCGTTACTTACGCAGATTCAAGTTGATAATACAAAATTGAGATCAACTAATAGGGTATGATATGGCTGCCCAGCACTATATATAGTAGCTGAAATTAGCCCCATCTTTACCAGCTGCAATATTAGTGGTGCTTAAGCATAATGCATCCCTTGTAATATGATATATATTTCTCTGAAATGAGCCATTCTACTTTTGAGTAAGTATATTTTTATGTTGATTCGTAGTGCTTTTTTTTTTATAAAAGCAAGATTACTGTGATTTTAGCCTAACAGAACCTGTGATTAGCATTTCTCACTATTTTAGTTGTTTTACAAATCAAACAATGAATTGATTTATCTAGAAATGAATCAGCAGATGAATACAATAATATAAATGTGTCGCAGTCAACAGTACAACATAGTTAAAATTAGCATCCCAAATCCTGCTTTTACAGTCATGCATGAGTAATAATCTAATTATTTAATAGATTACAGTGTAACAGTCATAGAGGGGGGATTATTCTGCATTAAGTACTTTTACTTTTAACACTTTAAGTTCATTGTTTCTGATTATATACAGGATTTGTACCTGTTGCAGAGTATTTTTATGTGGTATTACTTTAATTTAGTAAGAGATGTGAATACTTCATCCACCCTTTGCTACAAACCATATCTTAAATGTTTAAAGAATATAGTTTTTCCAAATATACATATATTTATAATCATATGTTAATCATATGTGACCCCAAAAAAAAAAACCTCCCCTGTATTATGAATTCAAAGATCCACTCTTTGAAGAATCCACATACATTTGACTAATGTTCCTCCTTCAACACAGTGTTTACATCAACCAACACCACTCTGGAAACAAAGAAACATGTTAATTATACATCTCTATCATCTTGTGAATTGATATTTTTTATGCCACCTAAGCCAGTCTTGACACCCCCGGCAGAAACACACACTTAGTACGGACCTGCACGGTTCTCTCCAGCGATGACGCTTCAGTAACGCTTTATTTTTGCTCCGGCATTTTTCCTGCCTGCTTTACATTTTACCCCCTCTCCTTATATATCTTACAACACACGTTTTCTTTTAATCCTCAACCATCCTTTCATATAATCTCGGATAATAATCTTTTTTTCCTTCCCCCCTTCAGTATTTTTCCGCTTCCCCCGCTGCTCTTACTGCATTTCTTACATGTATTTTGTATTTTCCAGTGACCCATGTCTCTCAATAGATGGTGCAAGTCAAAATGTCCAAATCGCCCGTAGACCCACTGTCTGCTGTGGAAACAGGCTCTCAGTCGCACTATTTTCAGGTAAAAACACCACACCTTTCTGCTGCTTTATCCACACATCACATGGAGGATGGAGACAGAAACAGATAATTGGCTGCTTTAATGTCTTGCTACTTGTTGTTGCAATTGAGGCGTCGCGATTTGGCAGAGAGCTACTTTTTTTTTTTTATATATATATTTATTTATTTTTTCACCTCCGCCTTTACACTGAAACTGCAGATTGATGGTTGATCGGTGAAAAAGCCAGTGGGTGTTTCATTAAGGAGGCTCACATATGGTTATTATGGCTCTCATGCACACACACAGAATACGTTTGCTGTTTGACTCTATTCAGGCCTTTTTTTATTTTCTTTAATGGATTTTTATTATTCATTTCAATGCATTTGCTTACTATAATGTAGGTAAATCAGCTCACATCAGTAACTTAAATATATATGCTGAATGTTATCGGTGGACTGTTACTCTGACTCACCTGTAGCCTGGATCTACAGGGCCTGTCAGCATGCTGCAACATCCATGCTTTGTTATTAATGGACTGTGTTACAAGAGGCCCCGGGAACAAAAACATGTCTTTTGCTTTACACAGACCAGTGTGTGCAGCTGGATTAATTAAGTCCTTAAAATATATGTATTATTGGCAAAGCTACAGCTGATTATAGATGAGTGCACAGCAGCTCTTTTGCACCAGTCCTACTAAATGTATGCTTTTATTTTGTCAAAAAAGGACAAAAAAAAGCCTCAACAATCAGCACAGAGCAAGTTGGTTTCCTACTATCTGTTTTATCTATTTCTATTTATTCCCTCACTTGTGTGTGTGTGTGTGTGTGTGTGTGTGTGTGTGTGTGTGTGTGTGTGTGTGTGTGTGTGTGTGTGTGTGTGTGTCTCTTTCATCACAGCTGCCCAGGAAGTTGCCTAAACGCAAGAGCCGCTTCAAACGCTCAGATGGCAGCACATCTTCTGACACAACATCCAGCTTCATCAAACGGCAGGTAAAAAAAACCAAAAGGCTCCCAGAGGCATTTGTTGGCTTCCTTTTTTTTCCTTATTTATGCATGCAATGTAGGCTACATCATGAGCTGGTACATCACAGTCACAGGCCGATTATCTCACTGATTGTCAGTGGGAGGGAAGTACTGCAGCTTTTATGGAGAATGTAGGCCATGTTGTGTTCTTAAGTCTGAATAAACCTGTAAGGAGTTCAACAGAACAGGTGTCTCTGCATTGTTTTCGTTGGCTTTGGTGCAGGCATGCAGCACCTCTATTGTTCTCAGGTTTGAGCTGTTGGTGGAGGAATAACGGTTCCTGTTTTGGAAGTTATAAAAAGGCATTTGTAGTTCTGCATTTATTATCCTTTAAATCCAAAACATGTGCATCTGCATCTTCATCCTCAGAGCTGCCTCCACAGGTTCAGCTGTTGGTTTTGACCAGCAGAGAGCAGCAGAATGTGTGAAAAATGGCGAGTGAGTTTGAAAAATCCCAACACACAACCCAGTTTTCTTAATTAATGTTTTGAGGTCAAGCACGTGTGGAAGACTCTGATGGAGGTTTGCTGTTATTTAAGACACAACTCTAACTGGTTTCTGGGCCTCATGATGTTACTGGAGGGCTGTTGTGAATCATACAGTCTCATCTGCATCGAGATAGTTTTACTTGACCTCCATGTGTTTGTTTCTCAAGATGTATTTGATTTGGTTTTGCGTGTCATTGTAAAGCAGAGATGGCTGTAGTTTCTCACAGAGTCCAGCAGAGGGGAGACCTTGTTCCCTCTACGAATCAGGTTGTGAGGTTTCACCGGGCTGCAGTCAGACTGTGCATGCAGAGCTCATCAGCTGCTAGATCACAAAAGTTCATGAGCTTTGACACATCAAAGGGGGAAAGTCAGGAGTTGGGAAGGATTCAAGTATCCCTCCTCAAAAGGAGCCTGATGTGCTAAAGACAGAAACTACAAGACTCTATATCCCTGCAGGCTTTTACACAATCTCAAGTATCAATTTAGTCCTGATTAATTAATTCTGGAGCTGAAACGATTAAAGTAGAATAGTTCAACATGCTGGAAATTCAAATTAATTAAAACATAAAAACACGCCACACTGACAGCATTAGGTAGTTGATTAATCGATTAGATGATGGACAGAAATTGAACTAGAGCTATTTTGATAATTAATAAATCACTTTAAAGTCACTTTTAGAGTAAAAATACCAAACAGCTAGTTTTTCAAATGTAAAGATTTGCAGACTGTTGGTTACACAAAACAAGTGATTTAACAACAACAACTTGGACCTAAGAAAAAATGTTTTATTACTTTTTCTAGGCCAAGAAATGTATCGAATATTTAAGAAAGTAATCAGCAGATTAATAGATTATGAAAATAATGAGCTTTTGTGTGGATTTAATCAACTAAACCCTAAACTAAAGATCAAATCATGTTGTTGATTGGATAGAAGTTGAAATGCCTCTTCAATAACTTAATGTATCATTTTCTGACAATCAAGTTATTGATAAATTAATTATAATTTCAATAATTGATTATTAATCTTTTAAAGTGAGGGTGTAAATTGTGAAAGCAGAAATAGTACAATCCTCCCGTGTGGCTCAGTGGATAGAACGTAACGTCCTTTAACCACAAGGTTGGCGGTTTGATCCCCTCGTCCTACTCTCAGTATGTTGAAGTGTCCTTGAGCGAGACAATAAACCTCAAGTTGCTCCCCGTACTCTTTACAGCATCCCACTGCTCCTAAATACTGAGGATTGGTAAAATGCAGGGGTCAAATGTCATATTTGCACCTGTTTATGTGTGACAACTGTGGTAAAGTCTTTATAAAAAGGTAAACTCATAAGCAGTTAAACGCAAGTCAGCACACTCAAATGTTTTGCTAATACACTCTTACTTGGTCTGGTATGAGCAGTAGCTTAGCATGGCTAACGTTAGCTAATGCAAACATTAGATAGATACACAACAACAGTGTAACTGACACAGCTAAGACCGTAACCTTAGTAGCAATTGTACCTTAATTAATTGTCTATAAAACAACAGAAAATAGTGAAAAACGTCTTTCACAAGTTCCCAGAGCATAATAAAAGATTTTTAGAGTATTTTTAGTTGCATTAATATCAACTGCTGTATTTAATTTATATTTGATGTGTACATTTTTAATTTAGAAATAGACAGTCTCTCTAGTAAATAAAAGAAAAACTTAAAGCAAGCTGCTGTATTCAACGATAATTATCTTGGTGAAATAACATTTAAACAGTTTGTTTAATGTTTTTTCCACCTCAACGTTTTTTTCCATTATTATTATTTTCATCAATTATTCTGCAGCTTATTCAGTTGATTTATTGTTTAGTCTATAAAATGCTGTGTAGGGGATACAAGTCGTGGAAAACAGCCATCACAACCTAACAAAGCCCAAACGACGTCCTATATTTGCTTGTTTTATGTGACCAACACTCCAAAACCCCTCAAAATATTAAATTACTATCATATATGATACAAACAGGCAGGGAAAATCCTCCTATTCGAGCACAAATCGGGCAAAATTTATTCAAAATGATCCTTTTCTTGTTGTTGTAGCTCATAATCAAAATGCAGTTGAAAAAAAAAGTAGTTTAAACGCTTCATTAAAAAGTTCTTCATTAAAATAAAGTTCCCCATTAAAATTCACTCATACGGTTTTGAGGGCTAGAGGCTTGATATTCGAATCACTGCAAACATTATGAAAAATCCCTCAGTTTCATGCACAGCACCATTAGCGTGAGGGAATGTGGAGCAGGGTAACTGAGAGACGGAGGGGAGGAAAAAAAAAAAAGGGCTGAGCAGACATCTTCTCCAGGCGGGGACATTAGTTATCCTGATCGGTGGGGGGGTGGGGGGCTTAATGACAATCTCCAGATTCCCTGAGAATATTGCACGGCTTAAAATATTCATGATGCTCATTTTGAAGGCCTCAGGCGAAGTGATGTGTGGGTTCATTGTTCACAGGAGCACCTTTTAGTTTCATTTCCAATCATTACACCTTCTCTCTCACCACCCCTCCCAAAAAAAAAAAAAAAAAAAAAAAAAAAAAAAAAAAAAAAGCTGATATGATAAATTGTTTCATGCAGAAGGAGCAGATTTCCCAAACAGAGCAGATAGTTTTCTTGCCTGTGATAGGGGTGGGGTGTCTATGGAGGAGCAGTGGAGTATGACTCATTTCTGCAGCAGGATACAATAAGCAGTATGCTGCCATAAGTGGGGATGTATGTGTTACATGTAGGACAGGAGGGGCTGAAACAGGAGGAGAAATCTTCAGCTGAGCGTTCTCTGTTTCCTGTCTACGCCTGCGTGTTGAATTGGACTTTAATAGCCAAGAATGGGATGTAAATTTAGGGAGAAGTGACGCAAAAAGCTGGCGTTTTTTGTTGGTGTTGTTTTGTGTGTGTGTGTGTGTGTGTTGGTTTTGATGGGACGAGGTGGGGTACGAATAGGAAGGAAGGTGTTGCCGGCTCCAGTGCAGGTCGTCCCTGGTTAGAGGACGGGACACAGTTCAGTCTGTCTGCGTTTTACAGCATGTAGTGTTTAGAGAGAGGGAGGGACGGACAGCAGCAGCATCAGCACCACGTTAGCTGAGTAAGTACAAATGGCTCGACACCGTCAGCTTCTTCTTTTCTTCCTGTTCTGAAACTCCTTCTCCACCCAGTCTCCCTCCATCATCTCCTTTTTAGTAGCGTTTCCATCGTTTTGTCACCGCTCCTCTCTCTCTGTTTTCCTTTGTCTTCCTCTCCAACACCCCCCCTCTTCTTCTTCAACCAACGCTTTTGTTTCTCTCATTCCTTTTCCCCCCTTGCTTCACTTTTTGATTGTCTCCATCCCATGTGTGTGTGTGTGTGTGTGTGTGTGTGTGTGTGTGTGTGTGTGTGTGTGTGTGTGTGTGTGTGTGCTCTCTCTCAGTTCCTCGCCGACTCTCGTGATTGATCAATTTGACACACAGTACGCCTGAACTTGGCTTTGATATTGATGTAAACCACAGAGTGATTTATTGCGTTGTGTATCAAAGAGCTCCGTGCATGTGTAACTTGCTGACGTTGAATTACGACCGCACCGTTAATCGAACACTTTTTGAAATTGGATATTTGGCTACTGGATTTCCAAATCAGTGGAGCTGGCAGTTTTTTTGGGGGGTGTTTCAATCTTCTGAATAATATATTCTGCTCTGGTGCAGAATCTCCTTCCTGCAAATAAAGCCAGAGGAATTAGATTTTACTCCTTGCTTTTTTTAAACATAGTATCAAAGAACAAATTGTGTTTTGCATTTTATATCCGTTTTTTATAAATCACACATTACTACCAACCATTTCAAAGGCTTGCAGTCAATTTTTTGAGTTTTTCTTTCCTGCTTTCCAGGTTGTTGTTGGCCATGCTAGAGTCGTGGCTCTAGGAGTAGCAAAGTTGTCGCTCCAGACTCAATAAGTGATGGGTTGCCATGAAATTTGTCCAGACATCCATGATCCCAGAGGATGAATTGAAGTAACTTGTGCATTCATGAGGTCAAACTTTCAATTTGTCCAATACTACAAAAAACTTATGACATTCCCATCAGCCTCAACTGTGCTTTGTGTTATGTGCTTATTAACAACATGCTAACATACTTAACTATAATATTAATCATGGTGACATTATACCTGCTAAACATCTGCATGCTAGCATCGTTATTTTGATGCATTCATTTACCTCAAAGTATCGTTGTGTCTAAATGGGTCAATATGCTTCAACAGAATTACTTGCAGAATGGTCAAACATCTTCAACCAGTTAGTGTGGCAGTTTGTGTTTATATAATTGATCTGTGAGGATGGTTGATGGGTTATTGGTTCACCAGTATCATCGCCTGATAGTAACATTGATCAGATGTATTGTATCTGCAATATTTTAGCTGACAAGGCTCCAGTTAATTATGTTTAAATGCCAGTGACACAAATCGCAATGAATATCGGCGGTTTTTCCATAGTTTGACATTATCTAGATTGTTGTTTATTTTTATGGTCTGTCTTATCTGACAATTGCTGTTTGTCTGTTGTGAGTGTTTTTATGATTATTTTGCAGCTTTTTTAGAATGAGTTTGTGTTTGTGTGTGTGTGTGTTTTGTCTGTCTGGTCGTTCCCCTTGCTCTTTCTCTGTCTCTCTCTGCACACCTGGCAATCTGCGATCAGCAACTCATCAAGTAATGACATTCTCCCTACAAGAGCCCCCCCGAACCAACAGTCAGGCCCGCTGTATCGTTGTGCCATACATGGATTACCTGCCTGCCAGTCTGCCAAGCCCGCCAGCCAGCTCAGTGCATCAGGTTTCCCTCGGCCTAAAGCCTAAATCTCCAGCCTGCCAACAACTCACCATCCCTGCCTGCATCTGTCAATAAAATACTTGTTTTCCCCTCACCTGCTTGTCCTGGGTCTGGATTAGAGTTCAGCTTTTAACTGTGAGAGTACGATCCGGCCACTATGAATCCAGAAGACCCACCAGGTCGGGAACGGCAGCAAGCTCACCCCTGCAGGACAATATGGACGGCCTCCGAAAGCTCTCTGAGGATCTGTCCAGGAATTAGGACCAGCTAAACCCGCATGCAAGCTTCATTCCTAGCCAACGCTATCATGTGTCTCTCCACCTGAACAATATGATGGAAATCCAGGATTAAAGTCAATCTTTTCTCACTCAATATGAACTTCTTTGCGATTAAGGATTAATTAGTGCGAGACGATTTTGGGCAAGGATGACAACGCTTCCCATGAGCCACCGAGCCGAGAGTCTTAACCTGAAGCAGAGCCACTGCAACTGGGCCGCTTCCACATCTGCCTAGAAGAATTTTGCACTATACAAATATACAATATATCTCATAGTGATGAACCCACACAAATTATCACCCGCCAGTGCAGCTTTATGGATCATTTCGGCCTCTTTCAGCTCATTGTTTTTGTTTTCTGCCTCCTAACTTTACTGTGTTGGTTCCTTCTCACTGCATTCAACTTTGTGGGTTTCTGCCACAACAGCCACAAAAGCCTTCATAAACTTACAGTAGACTTACTGCTCAGTTCAAGATGGCAACTAACTGGTGAACATCGTGGAGCATTTAGCAGCTAAAGAGCCAGACGTTTCGCTCAGTAGTTGATGAAGATAAAACCAGAACTAAAAGGAGAGTGAATCTTGCCCCGGATTCATCAGGTGGAGAAAAACATGACTCCAAATGAATGCTGATGTTGCTCCGTGTCTGCTGGGTGTGTAAATATGGAAATGCTTTCAGCTTATCGACTTTATAGGGTTATATGATCTGCCCAAGGTTTCTACCTGTTTAAGGTGCTTGCTCATGTGAGTACGGTCTAGAACCTGCTCTTTATGGAAAGTGTCTGGAGATACTTTGTTATGATTTGACGCTATATATATATAAATTGAAATAAATGTAATTGATAAGTCACTGTTGTGTTTACAGCATGTTGTGCTGCCCTCTAGTGACCCCAAAATCAATTAACGCAGGTTTAATAACATTATTAACATATTTATGTGTTGTCTAGTGATATTCCTTCTCTCAAAAGACTCATCAATCACTTTGAGAGTGGTAGATTCCAATCTTAAGTTTACATTTTGAATTATTGGGTATTGCTTACATTGCGATCAATAATTGTTGCTTTAAAGTCCTTTTTTCATCATGACTACATGACTACATCATGACTAGTTTATTAACCTACATTTTAGAAAGACATCTCTACATGTCTTCCCAAAAGAAGATTAGAACGTAAACCAGTAAACCACTGAAGAAGGTATCAGTAAGTATCATAATAAAATTAATGTAGAAATCCCGTGCTGCTCCGTCCCTCGACCGAAGGAATAATTGGCCCTCTCGAGGACTCGACTATCTGGATGACACACTTCTGTGCTGGCCCCTCCCTCCCTGTGGAGTTGAGGCCATCAGTGTTGCAGTGTGTGAAGAATAATCACAGAAACAGAATAGGAAAGGAACAGTTAAATTTAGAACCCAGACGGGAACGTTGGCAGTAAAAGAAAACAACAAAAAAACCAAGACGTCCTCAGACCAGACAGATAAAGAAGTACTCACTTCATTACTCTCTGCATTGCAGCTCATCGTCTCCTGCAAAAATACACAGTTTTCTCTTCGGTTACATTGGTTTGCAACAGTGTTTTGTTTTAAGGATTTGACCGGTGGCCAGTGTGCAGCAGAGGTCCACAGCCTCATGTCCAAACATTAATACTGAACAGCAATCACAGCCCAGGCAGCTCTCCGTGTTCTAACATCATTAAAACCGATCACTGACATAAAGCCTTTCCCTTGTGCCCACCACCGTATTTATTCCACTTTTATGTGTGTGTGTGTGTGTGTGTGTGTGTGTGTGTGTGTGTGTGTGTGTGTGTGTTTGAGCGTTTTCAGATTCATGTCTTTATCAGGCTCTAGCGCCGTCAACCTAATCAGCCAAGTATACAACTCTCTCTGACTGTCTTTGTGTCTCTGTCTTCTTGTTGTCCTTTTCTTCCCCCCATCCTTCTCTGTTTCCCCTTTTTTCCCTTGTATCTGCGATGAGGATAGATATCTAGGTCTCACTCCACTCCTTCATAGCTTTTTATTACGTCCTAATCTCATCTTCCCCTCGAGATAGCCTCGCTTTATCTTGTCATATAAATCGTTTATACACTCTCTCGTTCGTCTCTCCAACCATCCTTCAGTCACTCTCCGTCCTCGTAAACATCTTTCTCTTTTCAGTGTATCTTGTCAACCCCCCCCCCCCCCCCCCTTCCTTCTATCTCTCTCTTGCTTTTCCTCCTCACCCTCCTTTTTCTCTCCCTCTCTCTCCCTCTCTCTCTCTCTTGGTGCTGCTCTGGCACTGGTGCAGTGTTGCCTTGCAGAGCTTGTGAGTGCTAGAAATCAGATCTAGTTATCTAACATAGACACACACACACACACACACACACACACACACACACACACACACACACACACACACACACAAAATAAACGAGGAGAGGTGTTCGCTTGCTGTTTCTCTGGGGCTTGAAGTGGTAAAAAAAAAGATTTTGGGTCATATGTTTGCATTCTGAGGTGCAGAGAAAGCTAAAGGTGGCGGTTGTTTTTCATATCTGGGCACTTTTTTTTTTGGAATTTCCTTTTGTTGCGCTGCTGCTAATTGGTCCTCCAGGGGATTCGTTTGTATATGTTGGCAAGATGGATGACCAGAACTAAGTCGCTGCACTTAGGAGGAGAGGAAAACCAAGGGAAATCTGTATTATGTGCTCTGCTTCAGTTTCTTTATCTTGCTTTATTTATTGATCTTATCAGTATATATTAATGTAATAATGGATCTTGAATAACCTGTGAGAGATTTATCTTTTCTTCTCTGTCTCATTCATCCCTTTTTTTCTTGTTTTCCTCGTGTTTTCACTTTGTTTTTTTTACTGCAGTGGTTCTCTTTACTGACAGATTCAGGACTGAATTCTTTTAAAGAAGCCAAATATATACCAAATATAGGAGAGCTTACACACACATTACCCAAACTGCATCTACATCACCTCTCCATATTCTTCTTATTAAATGTTTACCTCTTTGGAAGTAGGCTTTCATGGTAACATTTTCTTGATTAATTGATTATTTGTTTTGGATACAACATGTCAGAGAATAGTCAAACGGTGTTGTGCTGTCAGTGCAAAACCCAAAGATAATCAGGTTACCGTTCTATAAGACACATACAATCAAAATATCACATAACTTATCGTTTCAGCTCTACAGGTTATGACGCAGACATTTAAGTAAATAATCACAGGACACCCTACAGGTTTTAAATAAAAGCCAGCAGCAGCACATTTTCCCAAAAAAATTTACTTTGTTTAAATGTCTCTTTTTGTGCTTTATCCGTCGCTTTAAGCATAATTTGCGAGCCGTCCCCGGGATGTGTCCTTAAACCTCTTAAAAACAAGAAATGATAGCCAGCATATATTTTGCTAATGAGGAGATGTCCTTGGAGAATAAACATGGGGAACAGAGGATGTATATGTGCTGCACTGTGGGGGATGATGGAATGGATCGGGGCCAAGCAGGAGAGAAGAGGAAGCAGTTGCCTCCTTTGTGCTATATTTGGTCTTCCAGAGGATGGCTGGTGTGGGAGAGCAACACATTGTGTTGTAGATACATGAATGTGATCCTGAATACAGACACGTATTTGCATGCACACCTGCACACAAAGACTGCAGAACGGAAACACAGATGAAAGCATGAACAGAAACAGAAGGTCTGCCTCTGTAGCCTCATAGTCATATGCCTTAGTAATCTTTGCATGACTAGATGGTCTTAATGTGTAAAATGATTAATTACAAATAGTATGTCAACCTCCGTCTCTCTCCTCACAGGGGTCGGCTGATTCGTACACCAGTAGACCGTCGGATTCAGACCTGTCAGCAGAGGAGGACCGCGAGGCGTATCGGCGTGAAGCCGAGCGCCAGGCACAACTGCAGCTCGACAGAGCTAAGGTACGTCACACAGGGATTTAAACTGCTGCATACTGTAGCGTTGAGTCAAGTCTGGAGCCACATGTGGGCATCTACCGCTCCAGAAGAACCTTCTTATATGCCCTCAAATAGGCCTGGGTGGTATGGCAAAATTCTTCATCCTAATTTTATATCTCGATAACAATATATAGATATAGATATAGATATAGATATAGATATAGATATAGATATATATAACGATAAAGGTCTTTAAAATATCTCAAATACAATATTTATATCACGATGTAGGACATTTCCTCTGTCCAAATGGTATCTGTGAACCCACTTTTCTCTAAACTTACTATCTGTAAAGAATTAAGAACAAAAGGCATGATTTAGTCAAACAAAAGACGTAAAGCTTTTGTCTCAACTAAATCTCAAGTCTTGGTTATTAAGTCCAGAATTGAAGCCCCTATATCAGCAGGTCCCAAGCCCAAGTCCAAGTCCTAAACTTTCTATTTTGAGACCCAACAGCAGCATTAGTAGGTTACCTTTACTGATGGCAACCCTTAAATGGTCTTTGTATAGCCTCAACTTTAAAAAAAGTTGGTTGAATATTAGAGTTTTTAGCCTCATGTTTAACATGTTTTGGCTTTAAGTCTGAATGAGATTAATCTAGGTCGACCACGTCATTGGCTCCTGTCAGAAAAATAAGGACTATATTTACTGTACCCTTTTTTGGAATGTAATTTTACATCTTTGGAGCAGATATCAATTCAAATCAAAAGTTTAGGCTACAGTCACCAGATTCATGAGTTCAAACCACTTAGTTTCTATCGCTAACAAGTGTTTTTCTTATGGCTCCTACAGTCCAAACCTGTAGCGTTTGCAGTAAAGACGAATGTGAGTTACTGCGGAGCTCTGGATGAGGACTGTCCTGTCCAAGGAGCTGCAGTCAATTTCGATGCCAAAGACTTCCTGCACATCAAAGAAGTGAGTGAGGCTAATTACGATGAACTCCCTCATTACATAAAAAAAAACATTTATATATGTGACACGGTTCTGTTGTTGCACTGAACTCAACAGAAGTATAATAATGACTGGTGGATCGGCCGGCTAGTAAAGGAGGGAGCAGACATCACCTTCATCCCCAGCCCTCTACGACTGGAGGCCATGAGGCTCAAGCAGGAGCAGAAACAAAGGTCGGTTAATAGTATCAAACGTCTCGGAGGACGGATTCCTGCAATAAAAGCTTGTTAATATAGGGTGTTGATGTTGCAGGAAAACAGGGGGTAACTCCTCCAGTTTAGGGGACATGGTGACTGGGAGTTGGAGGACAACACCGCCATCTGCAGGTGAATGTAAGTACTACAAACACTCTCTCTTTAATTTATGCTAAAACAAAAAACAACTTTCTCCTCTGTTGATCTCTTTTCTTTCATTGATTGTTATTTTCTTGTTTTCACAAGCCAAACAGAAGCAAAAACAGGTAGGTTTTGATACTTTATGAAGACACAGCATTTGCTTATAATAAAAACGTTTTTTACTTTAAGTGACATAATGTCACTTAAAGTAAAAAACGTTATATTACTTTTTATATATCTATAAACCACAAGTGTGACAGTGGATTGTGCATTTATGTGCTTTTTTGGGGCATAATTATGTTTCATTATTATTTATTAGTATTATTTCTAGTCACAGTAATTAGGAAGCTCATTAAGTAAAAAATGTCATTAAATCAATTGATTAATTTTGAATTAGTTTATCCACAAATCAAATTTTCTGTCACTTATCTGGAACCAAGTTGGTGGATTAATTATATTACTATGAAACATATACAACTGGAGTATACTTAGAAAAATGTGATATAAATGTAATTAAATGTATTCATGTATTAAAAAAATAAATTCAAGCCTTAGTACTGGTACTATGTACTGGTTTTCAGTCATTTTTGGGCTGTTATGGACGTGAAAAGGTATTCAGTTTCATGTGGTATTAAAAAGTCCTCAATTTAATGAATGATCTCTGTAGAAACCCTGGTTATATAATTGTTTTTAGCTTTTTAACATGAACAAACCCAACCCCCATCATACCTTACCCCTGCTCTCCTTGTTATTCGTCCCCTCACCTCGTCGTCCCCTATTTCTGGCAGGAACACGTCCCTCCCTACGACGTGGTGCCCTCTATGAGGCCGGTGGTCCTCGTGGGACCATCGCTGAAGGGCTACGAGGTCAGATTCTCCTCTTTTCACCTCCAGCAGACACAGAACCACTGCCTCACACTTTTCACGGTTAAACCTGTTCCTGCACTGCTGCAGTTTGTTGTTTGAATCAGAAATCAACTAACCTGAGATAAGGCAGAGATCTTTTACTCCTTAAACCTGCTTGATACATTTTCAATTAATCTTCACATCTTAGTTATTATTTATTCAAATTTAGGAGTAAACGTTATACATTTGCGTACATGTTCTGCATTCAATTTATTTATCCTTTATTTACACTGATTCAACCTGGAAACTAGAAATGTTGTCCTGGAAAATATGTAACTAATTAGAAAATGATGACATGAAATTATTACAAATACAGGAGTTTGTTCACTTTTTTTAACTTTTAGTTTTATTTTACTTATGAATTTACTCACTTCTCACGTTTTTTCCATAATTATTTCAGCACTCTTTCTCAAGTTCTTGCTTGAGAAAGAGTGCTTGTTATAAATTAACAATACTTTTACTTGAGTACACTCTTTGTCTTCTTTACCCACCTCTGTGTACATTTACTTTTTATGCACAGTAATACAGAATGTTGAAAGAAGCTCTTCTTCTATCTTGTGTTTTGGTATCCAGACGTTAAATCAAAGCAAACATGATTTCTTACGGAAGTTTGTGTTCTGTCTGATTTAAAAAGTCTGTTTCTTACCTCTCATCTTCCCTAAAAGGTGACGGATATGATGCAGAAAGCTCTTTTTGACTTCCTGAAACACAGATTTGAAGGAAGGTCAGTAAAGTGGAGAGCTGACAGAATAATCTCTGTAGTTGTAGAAATCAGGCATTTAAAAAAAGTCTCACATCATATTTCTCTCTCTATGTCTGCGGCAGAATCTCAATCACTCGTGTAACTGCCGACCTCTCTTTAGCAAAGAGATCTGTCCTCAACAAAAGACCCATAATGGAGAGATCCAACACTCGCTCCAGCCTAGGTGAATAATGTCAGCATGAAAGTTCCTGAAATCTTTATGGTATAAAGAAGCAATGAGTTTAAACTAAAATCTAATGTGTCTGTCCGTGCAGCGGAGGTTCAGAGTGAGATTGAGAGGATATTTGAACTCGCCAAAACCCTGCAGCTGGTGATTCTGGACGCGGACACCATCAACCATCCTGCACAGCTAGCCAAAACCTCCCTCGCACCCATCATCGTCTACGTGAAAGTTTCCTCACCAAAGGTACAGTAGGTTACTTCACGCATGGATTGAGGCGGTCTCATCTTCCTCCACCTGAAACGTTACTCTTTATGTTTTCTCTCAGGTGCTCCAGAGGCTGGTCAAATCCAGGGGGAAGTCTCAGAGCAAGCACCTGAATGTGCAGATGATGGCTGCAGACAAACTCTCTCAGTGCCCCCCGGTGAGTGGAGGATTTCTTTATTAAAATATTATGTTTGGTTGTTCCTTATAAACCTGTACAATGTGAACATCTTTCATGTCATATTCTAAAAGGTGAAATAGAGGCTGAGTGTGAAGCGCCTACCACAAACATTTGGGGGATGTTTTTGGTTTGTTAGTTGCTTGCTTTCCCATTTTGTCCAGACTGAAATATCTCAATAGATTTGAGATGCCCTTAAGTTTTATACAGCCGATCATGGTGCCCAGAGGATGCAGCCTTCTGATCCACTGACTTTTGATAGTTATGATGTAGAAATTGTGCCACTTATATTTGCACTTCTGTCAGCCACCAGTGGTAAAAAATTATGTCATTTCTCATTTTCTTTTTCTGTATTTTTTAGGATATGTTTGATGTCATTTTGGATGAGAACCAGCTAGAAGATGCATGTGAGCATTTGTCTGAATACCTGGAGATCTACTGGCGTGCCACTCACCTCCCAGGCAACACCCCTCTTAACCCCTTATTGGAGCAGAGCCTGACCCCGCCTTCTGCCATCTCCAGCCTGCAGGTGAGTTTGTCTTCATCTTATTAAAAAAGGCACTGTTTTCATACTGTTTTTTTATGACTCTATAAGCAGGAATCCTGTTTTGAACATGTTGTATGTTGTCACTGTCTTTACCAGCTCTTCCCATCTCAGATTCTCACTCCTTTGTTTTGATTGTCTCCAGCTGTCTTGTCTGTCTTCTCACTCATCCATGCTTAACATTTTTGCAGTTTTCTGAAACACAGGAATTAATTGAATGATCGCTTACAAAATGGGGTGAGTAGTAGGGTTTATGATCCATATATATATGTATATATAATACTGTGTATATATATACATATTTATATTTATTTATATTTGCACTCTCAACCCCAACAATCCCCTCTTACACACCTGAACACAGATCACACAGCGGCTGAGACAGTGAATGAACAGCTTCTCATTCATTCAGATCTCACCACAGAAAAGATGGCGTGTTTTTTTTCTATCATTGCATCCTGCCTCCTTTCCTTTAGTTGATGGTCTCAGGTGAATCACTGCTCCTCAGGCTTTCTGGGAGGAAATTCACAAAGCAGCTTCAGTTCATTACTATAACTGAGAACGTTGATCCTTTTCCAAGCATGCTTTGTGAATGGTGTCCCTGCTCACAGCGGCACATTATGCTGTCTTGAATGTCTAAATTAAAGGCATATGATCAATGCTTAAATAATGGGCTCACCTAAACTAAATTAATCATTTACACAACAATAAACTGAGACCATAACATCAGCACAGTAACATTTTGTGTTCTGGGATTATCTCCTGACCATCCATTCAACTGTTTCACTGGCATTTTTGTTTTTGTTGGGTGTCTGTAGTATTAATCTGTGTACACGAAGACAAAACACTGTAAATAAAAAAGGACTTTGAAGAGACTTTACCAACACTGCAAACACTGCTGCATACCAGTTATCATTAACCAACCTATATATTGTACATAATATATATATATATTATTATTGTATGTATAAATTGCAGATTATAACCGCTGCTTCTTACGTTCATGATTTCCCATATCTTGACGTTTAAGAAACGTTCTAAAACAACAGAACAGTTAATTAGCTGTCTTTTGTGGCTTTGAACAATAGATATGGAGACAGCATTCATAAATAGTTTACGGGATTAAAGCTCCCGGACGCTCAACCTCCTCTAGGCATAGCCTCTACAGGAGGATGAGCCGGTTAATATTTACTACCTTTGCTGACATGAACCAAATGCTCTTCGGCTGTCTTTATATTCTCAAAGTTATATATATATATTAAATATAAAACATTAAATAAAGATAATATATATAAATAAAGAGAATAAAACATTAAATAGAAACATTTGAGAATGATAATAAAACATTAAATATAAAACATAAATATAAAACATTAAATAAAGAGAATAAAACATTAAATAAAGAAAATAAAACATTAAATAAAGATAATAGATGACAGCATCAACTTAAGATCTTAAAAATATATGAAAATTTAAATATATACATTTATATATGTTTTATATGTATGAACAAATAAACATATAATAATATTTTATATTATATAGCAATACATATACATAGTTATCTTTTTGTCTTTAAACAACACTGACATGTCCATATCTAAGTTGAAACGGTTACTGGTCGCTATGATTGTTCCTCCTGGTTGTACTGGGTGTGAAGAGATTTCTTCCTAAAGCGACACCAATTTAAAAAAAAGAATTATCATGAAATGGAAGATATTTTGTGTAAATATCATTCCACTGCAGCTCAGCAGGGAAGCATAGTCTGTGAAAATGTAAAACCTTTTTCTGATTTCACCAATGAAATGTGCTGAAGCCTTCTATTAGCTTCAGGAAGGGATGGATGTGTTTTCATCCAGCGTGGACAACAGGAACAATTGTACTGACCAATAACTTTTTCTATATACGTTCGGGCATGTTAGTGTTGTTTTAAGATAAATTTCCTTCAAAGTCCTTCTTGATGTAGTGTTTGCATTATTTTGTCTACCCTCTGTGTGTTTGCTTCTTATGAAAACTATCTGTTACCAGAAAGTGTGAAGCTGTTTTCGGAGCTTTCTTTTGACTCTTTATATTTCTTTTTCTCCCTCCATGACAACTCGAATCCTCCAGGACCAGAACAAGAACCAGCCGCAGCCCCGTGAGGCAGTGGTCAGCTTGGAGGCTGAGGAGGAGGAGCCAGCTGAGGAGGCCCACTCCCCTCTGGAGCAGGACAGTCTCATGCCGTCTGACGAGGCCAGCGACTCCCTGTCTCGCGGCCGGAGGGGGAGCCCGCGCCCCAGGGTGGGCGTGGAGGGAGAAGAGGAGGAAGAAGAAGAAGAAGAAGAAGAGGAGGAGGAGGAAGAGGAGGAGGAGGAGGATGAGTATGCCTCGCCCTGCCACGCTCGCACATACAGGGACATGTACCCCCCTCACCGTGGGCACGCCGGCGGCGCCCACAGCGCCAACGGGCACGAGTCACAGGACAGGCTGCTCCAACGAGAAGCTCAGCAAGGTCACAACCAGAGGAACAACCGCCAGCGCAGCCGCCCATGGCCCCGAGACACCTACTGAGGAGCGGGGCCCCTCCTACCGGCCTCCAGACGAGATCCCCCCGACCGTCAAACGATTTAGAGATGAAAAGCCCCCAAAAAAATCAGCTCAAAATCAGAATCAGACGCCCAGTTTATTGAGTTCTCTACTTTAGGTTGTATTACAGTATTCTCTCTCTTCCAGACTCCCGGTTTTGGTTTATTTAAAGGGGGACACACCGACCTCTCCAGGGTCACGTCATTCAGATCAAAGTCAACAGGGCTACTAAACCTCTGCAGTGGAAAGGCTTCAGGCTACCAGCTGTAACGCAAACTCAAACTTCAGCTGCTTGCGCCTAAAGGTTTCCTCTATCGTAGGATGTCTCATATACTGGCCTTAAAATTCCTAAGACTTTTAACTATCTTTACTATTGCATGTACGAGTATAATTATTTTAAGACTTATTTGCACATTGACGTCAGAACAGGAACTGAATGACCTTTACGGATAAAAACTAATGTAGGGAATGTCTACTGTTGAGTCCAAAATAGTCCAAAATAGTAATGCATTTGATTAACAATGTATATAACTGAATGGGCACCTGTTTTTTTTTATGTTTCATTGCTACTATATTTGTTTTGATTTTGTTAATATGGACTTGTTTTGTTTGTTGTTTCGGAGAAATGTTGCCACCCATGTCAGTTTTAAATCGGAAGATGGTGAATTGACACACACACACACACACACACACACACACACACACACACACACACACACACACACACTTTATCAGACTGAGTCACAATGTAGGTAAGAAGTATGAAGCTGCAGCACCGTGAATATTGGGCATCACTTGTCTTCGCTTCTGCACAATCACTCTCTTAACACCTCCTAAGAAGAAAAAAAAACTAGAAAACGGGGCACAGAGAATGTAAACACAACTAAGAAAAGGGAATGTTTTATCTTCTAAAAAGGGTGAATTATTCACCAAAACTTGCTTGTTTACATCAAATCATTCCCACATTTATATTAAGCACATGCTGCACACTGCTGCAGCTCCTCTTCTTCAAAAGTCTCCAGTGAATGTAAGCTTGCATGCCTTTTTTGCACCTCCAGCACCACCCGGTGTCTCCACAACCCCCAAAACCGATCGCCCTGTAATTCGATTGTAGCACGTTATTGATTGTAGCATCCACAGTTTATACACCTATGTCCCTCCCCCTCCCTCACGTGCGTCTTTGCCATAACATCACGTTACGTCCTGCAATTTGATTATTATTATTATTAATATTATTTGATTTTTTAACAAAGCAGATCCTCAGGTGTAAGTCCTGCACACTCATCGCGCTCACCCCCACGTGACGAATGTGTCGCGCTCCCGAAGGACTCGTAGCAGCCGTGACATGACGTCATTCCGTTCCTGCGCCATTATTAGTCCGACGAGCCGATGATGAGTTGGGGACAAAAAGGGGGGTCGATGCTGTTAACAGCCGGCTTTTTTTTTAGGAATCACTGGTTTACTGCTTCCATGTCTCACAGGTATCTCTATCTAGTGTTCTGTATATTTTGAAGACTTGAAAAAAAAAAAAAAAAAAAAAAAATCAGCATGATTGAGAAAAAAAAAAAAACTATGCAAGTGTTGCATGAAATCGGATTGTTTCTTTTTACAGTTAAGTATTTCAGTAATGCATTGATTCTGATTCTCCTCGTTGTCTTGTAGTGATAGTCTTGTCTTTGGGGCTACTCACTCCTCACACCACTAACAACACTATTACTAAAAAATAATAAATCAGAATGCATCACTTTATTTATCCACAAACATTAATATTGGGGACTTTAATTTTTTTTTCCCTCTCCACAATATTGGGTGGACCCTGGTTGAAGCACTTTTACAAGTCACTCACTTAAAAATTGTCCCAGATCAGGCCTGATTATTTTTTTTAATTTGTGGTAAAAATGAATGATTATTATTGTTAACTCCCTGCATGTTTAAGTTCACCAATTAGCTATTTTCATTATATTTTGGCAGAGTATGTTTTTCAAAGCGGACCAATTTAGTAAGCTGCTAAAGCAGTCGAGGTTTTTTCAATTCATGAAGCACAATTTTTACAAGGGATATAATTTCATTTCCTCTGTCTTATTCTGTATGCAATACTAAGCCTAACATTGACAAACTTTAAACGCCTTAGACCATCTGGACTTCCTCTTTTTTGTGTGAGTAGATAAAAAAAAAAAAAAAAAAAGAAAAAATTGCACTACTTTCTTTTGGGATGGTTGCTTTGTAATGCAATAACTGCACTAAATATAACCGTGTATCCACCAGACTACCACAGCGTGCTAGCGTGACCCAACACGCCTCTTCCCTCTATTTATCAAAAGAGACAGCAAATGTGTAAAAAGTGAGACATTTCCTGCCTGATGCTGTATAGAATGCTTTCTATTTGAAAATAGATTTACAATGCTAAGTAAAATATGACTTAAAGCAAAATAAACATGACATTTTATGTACTTTTAATTGTGTGGGTCGTTTTTTTGTATCATATTAACAAACTTTATTGTGAATAGCCTCTTTAGCACTGCATTGAACTTTAGTACAGAAATTCATAGTCCCAAGAATTTTGACTTTTCTTCTAGCACCACCATGAGGTTGATATTTGTGTTTTTTAGTGAACAACTAGTGGATGGATTGCCAAAAGATCCAGATACAGATTATCCTCTTTAGAGTTAATCTGAATGATTTTGGTGATCATCTGACTTTTTATAAATTAAAAAACACAGCAGTTACCAACCGAGAATACATACTGTTAATTTAAAGCCCCTGAAAACTTTGTTACACATTTCTGTAAATTCAAGGCGAGTTGTGCAAAGCTCTAAAATAAAGTTTAGAAAAAATTACTCCTTAAGCATTATTTTTCATCAGCAGTTTACCACTCAATAGCCCACCTAATCTACTCTTCATCACTGAGCGGGTGTAGTTTTAAGAGATTTGATTGACAGCCATGTAACTCATCACATCACGATTTTAAAAAGGACAAATGCGAAAATCCCTCATTCAAAAACAGCAATAAATGTTCCAAATTTGGCAGAAAATACAGTTTAATGTAGAGCCTCATCACCCACAGTTAGAAGCTGACTGAGAAAACATGTTTTCAGGGCCTTTAAAAGTTGTTGGCAGTTGTTGTCTATGAGAGATAATCTGATTTATTCACAGAGGTTAAAAAAAAAAAGAAAAAAGAAAAAGAAAAAAAAGTAACACCTTTAAACAAAAGAGCAAACTTCAGGCAGCATTGGTGGAATTCTGAATGTTAATTATAATTATAATTAATCAAGTTCGTCAGGTAAATCAAGAACATAATGTGCATGAATACAATGTTTACCTTTATTTTAAGTTTCTTATTTATTGCCTAAACTAAACTAAATCCAGTTGGATCCAAAACTCCACATCGTCAATGTTTTGGTGCTTGAAGTTTGCTCTTTTGTACAAGTTCCAAAATCTCAGCCCTTTTTCTGCATCCCAAGTTTTACCCATTGAGCACATCGCTATCGATATCATGAGCCAGACACCAGTCAAACTTGCCGTTTTCACTTCATACAAATGTTTACTTTTAAAATGATGAATCACAATTTAGTCAGAAGTTGCGTCTAAAGCAAAAGAAAAACGGTCAGTTCTGGCACTGGTCTCTTAAACAGTCAAGAAACGGATATTATGGTCACTGGATAATCAATAAAACAAAGCACATCCTACTCATCTACACTCACAGCCTGGCTGGTATTTATCACATCTGATAACTGAAGAGTAGCATCTATATGGAGTAGATCAGTTACATCACTTCATGTTTATGAAAGCAAAACTAAACATGTATCACTGAGTCCACTTTAACACATATTTCAATGAGTAGAAATATTCAAATTCACAGATTGATGAGAAACGGCCTATGTTTGAGTCTTAAAATTCACCAATCCAGTGCGGTGATGATTTCTGCACCAGTTAACGATGACAGAATGGGTGAACAGACAAAAACAGACTGACAATGAGGGAGGCAAGGTGGGGGAAAAAAAAAAAAAAAAAAAAATGGGCGTAAAAGACCAAATCCAGAATGCAAAACAGAGATTGTGTACAGCTACAACATTAGGAAACAGTTGGAGACTCTGCTGTGTGTGAGTGAGTTCAGTGTAACGAGTCCTATTTGAGCAAAAACTGTTGCGATAAATCAGGCAAAGATGGTCTCCTCGCGTCTCTTCTTGGTCAGGATGGTTCCAGGTTTGTGCTGAGCGTCGGGGTGGTTGGTCAGCTCCGGAGGACAGGTGGAGACCGGGCTCTCCATGAAGGCCTGCTTCAGGTCGTAGAACACCGCCGCGTCCTCTTTGGTGAGGAAGGTCATGGCCACACCGCTCTTACCGGCACGACCCGTACGACCGATACGATGGATGTAATCTGCAGGAGGACGACACAAAAGGTATTGTATGTTATGAATTCTTAACAACAACAAAAAAAAGACAATAAAGAGAAAACAAATGCTGAGAATGAAACCTCTTACCTTCAATGTTCTTAGCCATGTCGTAGTTAAGGACCATGGAGACGTCGTGGATATCGATACCTCGACCAGCAACGTCTGTGGCCACCAGGATATCTTTGGCTCCCGCCTTGAGGTTGGAGAGCGCAAACTCTCGCTGCTCCTGGCCTTTGCCACCGTGCAGCGTGCAAGCATTGTACTGTGAGAAGAAGAAGACAACTGAGGTTATGCCTTGTTTTATATTTTTCATTTTTAAGAGGAGATCCAGCGCACTGAGAGTTATTTTAGTGAGTGTAATGCAGATTTATTTCCATTTCTGAACGTTTTTGATTAAATTCCCCTCCGTTATAACACAACCATGACCCTAACATGCTAACTATAGCAATGAATGTTAACAGGACATTAAGCAGGTTTAGCAACATTAATTAGCACTTAACACAAAGTAGAGCTCAGGCTCATGGGACTGTCATTACTTTTGCAGCTATTAAGTTATAAATTAAATATTAGACAATATAATAAAATCTGAAAATTTGACAATGTTTGCACCAACTGTCATGGAAAGTTAAATAACTAAGAATGTTTTCCTCCAAGCTTAAACTTTTGCTCATTTAATGGACAAGTTTAATGTTGAGTCCAGTCTACAGCGACTTACCCCCATCTTCTCCAGAGACTTCGCCAGCACGTCGCAACCCTTCTTCTGGTTGACGAAGATGATGATTGGAGGCTCGAAGCCACGCGACAACACCTCCAGCAGCTTCTTCCTGCATCACACAGACAATACAAAACCACTCAGTTTGACACGTTAACAGAGTGAAATGATGTATACAGGTTTTACTTTCGCGTCCGTCTCACCTCTTCTCTCCCTCTCCCATCAGCAACACCTTCTGTTCGACTCTCTCGTGAGGTTTGCCGGCGGACCCGATGTAAACCACAGCAGGACGTCTCAAGTAGCTCCTGGCCAGTCTCTCCACAGCCGGAGGCATAGTGGCTGTGAACATGACCGTCTGGGAGGTGCAAAAAAAATAAAGCATGAAAACACAAACAAACAGTGAGAGCACCTGGCAGCTACACAACAGCCTTGTTTATAAATGATGTTCGGCAGATGAACATACTTGTCTGTATTTATGTTTTCCAGATACGAAGTTCATCATCATTTTCTCAGGGTCCTCTGCTTCGTCGGTGTCTGGTTTCTGATTGGTCACTGGGATGTACTCCAGAATCTTCTGGACGTCGGGCTCGAAGCCCATGTCAATCATACGATCGGCCTCGTCGAGGACGACGTAGGTGCAGCGGCCCAGGACCAGGTATCTGTTCTCCAGCACGTCAATCAGACGACCGGGGGTGGCGATCACAATCTGTTAGAGGAGGAAAACACGCAGGTGGTGAATGTGTGTTTTGTGAACGAAGCATCATTACCTTATGAATGTAATGTAAGGGGCTTCCCGCCAAGAGACGCTGCCTTAGAAAACAGTCTGTCTAAAATCATGTTCTTTTTTAAAAAGCCTGGTAAAGAAACCGCTGCTAAGAAGCACTTTTACCAACAGATATCCCTTTTAAACACTTCCTGATAGGAGCAGGAAGTATGCTGTTGTCGTAGAGCCAGTGAGACGCTGTGAGCTACTCCTTAAGCCTTTTATTTGTTTATATTTAGGCAAATTTGTACCATAAAATGTATGCAGAATAAGCCATTAGCAGATCCTGTTTGAAGTGCAAATCTGCACTGATATTTAGGGCTTAGTGTTAGGATAACATAATGTTATAATCTTTTATTACAAACAAAATGAATCAAGACTGTAATTTTTCACAAAGAGTCACCAAACAAATTTAAGTGCATTCGGTGCTTGCTAGCTTTTCTGCTTTTCCAAAAAGAATCACAAGTGTGAATGCTGGATGTCTCACCTCACAGCCCATCCTGAGACGGAAGCCCTGGTCCTCTCTGGAGATTCCTCCGATCACAGCCACCGTGCGGATGCCGAGAGGTTTACCGAACTTGATGGTCTCCTCCTCAATCTGCTGCGCCAACTCACGAGTCGGAGCCAGGATCACAGCGTACGGACCCTGGTCTGAGTCTTCAATCCTGCACAAACAGACGAATAGACGAGTGTAATAGACGGATATTTGAATAAAATAAAAAAACACCAATGTAAAAATGCAGCGAGACACTGTTGGTGTGTTTACGTTACATTCTTTGAGTATGGTCTGTGTTACCTATCGATCTTTGGCAGGGTTGTGATCCAGACAAGCAGTGGAATCAGGAAAGCAGCTGTTTTACCGCTACCCGTCTCGGCCACACCAATGATGTCACGGTTCTGTAGACCAATAGGAATGGCCTGCCGCTGAATAGGAGTCGGATCCTGGATTTTAGAGAGAAAAGTCATCATTAGTCAGATATTCAATTTAATTGAACCAGTAAAAAGCAGTGAGGATTTATACGTTTGTATGTCAATTAGAAGAAAATACAACAACTATTACAATCGGGAGCAGAATGAGGGGATTCGTTTGTTGCAGTTTGTAAAGTTAGGGTCGGGAAGCTTGCCAGAAACTGAAAGCCAACCCCAAACTCACTATATTTGTGGGGGGTTTTCTGCGCTATTTTCGTAGCTCCTGCTTGGATGCGTGTTTACATTCCTGCACCTGTTGGCTAGTTTTATCGAGGAGGATGCCCTGAAACATCTTGGGTTTGAGAGCAGGGTCTCTGAAGATACAGACACCTCCACACACTTCAAGTGGTTCATAAGTGATGATTGAGAGGGATCATTTTTGTACGAGTCTTAATTGTTTTTTGGGACAACCCTACTTATTATGCCTTTAATTTGTGCACAGCTGAAACTAAAAGAAAGGCTTTATTTGCTTGTAAACGTTATAAAAAACTCTTATCCCTCTAATGAAATGGACAATCAGTTTGCTGACCTTGTAGCCACAGCTGTCGATGACCTCCAGGATGTGATCGGGCAGCGAATACTCCTTCCAGTTCCTGATGGGGTTGGGGATCTTTCCTCCCTTGGTGGTGATGCTGTAGTCCTCTCTGAAGATTCGCCAGTCTCTGTCTGTCATCTCCTCCAGCTTCTTCTGAGACCAATGTCTGTCGTCCCAGCGCTGCTTTGCTTCCTTCTTACGCATTTTCTTCAGTCTTACCCTGAGAGGAGAAGAGAATTGTAAGAATTGTGTAAGTTTTCTTTATACAAATGCAGCGTTATTATTTTGAATTAGGTTTAAAAACTTAAATGATGCTTTTGAAAACCACCAGTATCATCTTGAAAGAAACAAACAGAGCTGATCATCTCTATGTTTAACTTACTCCTCCTGCTCCTTCTCTTCCAGCGTTCGCCTTTTCTCCATCAGGTCCCCGTAGAAATGTGACTGGTCTCTTTTCTGCTGCTTCAAGTCGATGCCAGCGATAAAGCCTCGCCCGTACAGCTGCACGCTGTGCTTTTCTTTGTAACTGTGAGACAGATTGGGAACATCACGTTGTTGAGACTAGTACACATTCATTAAAATAAAAAAACACCTGCTTTAATTCAAGGGATACAATGTGTTCCTGTCTGCTCACATTGGGTTGTAGTCGACTGAGGTGTCTTCAGAAGCGTCCCACTCAAACACGAACTTCCTGTCATTCAGGTGGCGGGTTCTCCGGCGTTTCTTGAGCCCACCAAGGTAACGCTCCTTTAAAAGATATTTCATTTGGTCAATTACAATGATTCAAATGTTGAATTTTAATGCACAGGTTTATGGTGTTTAAGAGGGTCGGCATTTTGATGTTTGCAAAGCTCGAATACCAAAAGTTTACTACACATAACAATTTTTAAGCTTTTGCTATTAGGACAAAATACATTACATTGTTGGCTTCATCTGTTTAAGTGTTGGCTTTTATCATTCAGGAAGAGGTGACTGTTGTACTCTCTATTACACTTTATTATTGTTTTATTTAGAGATGACAGGAAATTTGTGGAAAGAATCATTTGATATTTGGTATCTGTTGCAGTGATTTTAAAATGTTTTTTCCCTATAGGCCTGAATTTATGACCATCATGGGCGAGAGGAACTTTTACTTCGAGTAAATAGATTTGTAAATGCACTTCCTACATGATGTTACATTTCTCTGTGTATTTAACTTTGTGCTGTTGCAGCCTTTTATGTTAAACTGACAGCATTCAATGTGCAGCGTTTCTTAAGTTTTACATCGTGCTCTCGTTGGGTTTTAATCTATTTTCCGACATCATAAACGTTCCGATCGGGAATGTTGGTTTTAACATGTTTCCGTCTCTCAAGGAAAAACATTTTTGATCTCCATTCATTTTCTCATCCAAGCAAAATTTAAAACTGGGCTGATTGAAATTCATAAATTAAAAGGACAAGCTGTGAAAAACCTCAGGGATCTGCTCTCCTTAACTGACCTTGATGGCGTGGAGTTCTTTGCTTTTATCTTTCTCCTCTCTGAGCTTTTGTCTTCCATCATCGTCTTCATTCCCATTGCTCTCTCGCTCCATTCTCTCTCTTCGCTCGCGTCTCTCCCTTTCCTGGGGGTCCTCTGTAAAACACAAAAATCTCAGTTCACATCATAATGCTTCTATAAACAGCGTGCAGATTGTTTAAATCAAATGAACCAGTGCCTGATACACACCCATCATTTTTCTCCCCATGTCCTGGAACATCCTTCTCTTCTTCCTCTCATCTTCCATCAACTTCCTCCTTTCCTCCGTCTGATGCTCCCTCCGTTTCAGAGCCTCGGCTTCTCGCTCTGCTTTGGAGAGGAATTTTGGCTGACGAGGACAAAAAAATAAAAAAAGTGATGAAAAAAATTATATTGGGTTTAAAAAGGAAAATACAAATGTGAACTTTGGGAAACTCACCTTAGCCTCTGCTTCCTCTTCTGCCTTCTTCTTGGCGAGAAGCTCTTCCAGAGATAAAGGTTGGACCTGAACAGAAGCAAGATGGTGTCAGACATTAAAATAACAACCTAAGAAACGATGCAACGCCATGAAAGATTCAGTCAAACCAGATTTTTACCTTCCCTTTCTTCTTTTTTTCATCTTCTTCCTCTTCTGTTTTAATATCCTTGTCTCTCTTTAATTTGGCCTCCTTTGATTTGGGTGAGAGACTTCTATGAAGGAAATAGAATTTAAACAGATGTTATCATTCTCCTTCAAAATAATCATTCTTTCATTGTTTATTTTACTCATTTCAATGTACAATTCCAAAACCTCTTCAATTGCATACCACTCATATTAAAGTTACTGTGGGGAACTTTCAACTGGTTATGAGGTTATTAGTTCCTCATAGCAGATTTAACCGACACTGTCATGTTTATACAAATAAATAACAAAAATACAGATTATTTGCCTTTTGACTGAGGTAAGGCATACAAATTTGTTTGGCATTAAAGTGCCAGGTTGAATATATGTTTGTATGATTGTTGTTTGAGAATCTTCAAAGTGGTAGGATGTCATGTGATCTTATTCCATTTCATCATTCACATACCTGGACCTCTTGCTGCGATCTTTATCACGCCGATGGCCGTCTCTGTCCTTACGGCCTCTATCTCTGTCCTTATCTCTGTCACGCTCCTTTTCTCTGTCCTTGTCTTTCATGCGTCGGTCTCTGTTATCATAACAAAAATCACAAACAATGTTTAAAATAAGACAAATGCTCTGTGTGTAACTATGCAGAAATAATAACAATTAAATCTTAAGTTACCTTTCTGCTGACTTTGAGCGATTTCGTTCACGAGAACGATTACGAACTTTACGTTCTCGTGATCGGCTGCGTTTCCTCTCCCGATCTTTGGATGCTGAGGATTCAGCATCTTTCTTGTCTGTGGGGTCGGCTGCCATCTGCAAACACAAAGAGTATGTTTTCAATGTTAAAATGATAGTTACTTGACATTCATTACGTACATTTCTGATAAAGATTTTTACTCTATTACGATTGAGAGGACATTAAGTAATGAACAGCCTACAGTTATGCTCCTCCGGCACTGTAAGATGAACATTTAATTCAAATTTGCATTAACAGTTTCTTCTTACAACGTAATCATTTAGTATACCTTCTTTTACACCACAACTTAAGCCATGCATGATGCCTGTGAAAAGTGTACTACCTTTTTGTTCTAGTCTACTAAACATTTTAACTATAATACTCAGTGTCCACATGCCAAAATGGGACAAACATTATTCAACTCTAAAGTTCATACAACAAAAAAGCTGAGCCGAAGTCAAAGCGTAAAATAAATCACAATATAACCAATAAAAAGGATTAAAACATACATGATCAAAAGACCATAGTTAATGCATAAGCGGTTTAAGTAACTTGTTTGTTATTTGAAACTTATTTTCTCTTTCAGCCAAAAACAGCAGGATGTTACAAGGAAATAAAGTGATTATTATCCAAATCGGTGGATAATAAAGAGCCAATAATAAAAATCTAATTATGGAAAACAAAAGTTTTACAAGCAATGGTCACTAAACATGCAACAACTACACCATTATTTAACATAAATTGCCTGTATGGTGGGTTGGCATATGCTTTATGTAACTGTATGACATAAAATATGATTTATTATTTTTTTGTTTTGTGTTTAACTTGAAATGTTTGTGACAATAAAATGAAATTAAAAATGTTAAGTTAAGCATTGTCTAGTGCTTATTTTCGACAACAGATCATACTCTATGGATACACTTAGAAATAAAAAATAAATAAATAACAACACATGTTGTATTGACTCCCACGGTGTCTGCTTGAATGTTACATTAATGTCACGTTAATTATCCTGCCAGCATCTAAAATAACGTGTATTTTATCCTTATTTTAGTTTCATACCAAAGTTCACCAACATTATTAAGACTTAACGTCATATTTGGGACGTAAACGACCAGATACGTGACTCTGCAGTGACTGCAGATGAGTGAGTGTTAGCAGGCTAGGTCCTTGTGTTAGCTTAGCATGCGGCTAACTGTCTCCTATGAACGGCCTAAACATGCAAAATTAAAAACCTCCCTGAATTAAAACGACTTAACTTTATAAAACACAACAAAGAGGGTTTTATTTTTACAACATTTACAGCTTACCTTAATAACTAAGTCAAGAAAACACTTGCGATGTATGTACGCTTCAAGAAGACGCCATGTTTCTCAACACGAGCGAATGCGAGCAAGGGATTCTGGGAGTTGTAGTACGGAGCGCTCCGTACAAAGTGCAGACAACGGCTGTCATGACTACATTTCCCAGAAAAGGTGATGTGGTTTTCTCAGGACCCCAATTGTTTGGTACATGGACAGCTTAATGCCTGACCAGAAACACCGTTAAACTGTATGTGGTGATATCTATGGGCGCAAGGTGGCAACCATGTAACGTTTTAGGGCGATACTGATTTCTAAATTAAATATAGCAGGATTTGTGTAATATATGATAGGTCTAGATTTTTTAAAATTTAAACAGAATAACCATTAATTATTTCTTTTCACTTTTAAAAATAATTTCTTTATTATAGCAAATTGAATACAAAGTGCATGAGGGAAATCAAGCAATCCTAAAAAAAATTAAATAAATAAACAGAATGACAGGATCAACAGTTACAAAGCCAGAGGACATTATTCATTCCTACAAATACAATAAAGAAGGTGCACAAATACATAGTCTTGATAGCCCTCTTATTTTATGAGGAGAAAACTTGTATTTATGTATTTCTTGGTTTAATTTAATCTTTCTGTCTCTCTCTCTCTGTCTATCTATCGTCTGTCTGTCTGTCTGTCTGTCTGTCTGCCATTAAACAACAATAAGAAGAGAAGAATGAATAACTCTACAGAGAGGAAGAAAAAACTCAATAAAACATAGAAAATGCAATCATAAGAAAAGGGTTAAATTGCAGTCCACTGTTGACCGAACACTATAAAGTGCAGCCATGATGTAAAAGGTCTGTCTCCTCGGTACCATTTAAAATCACTATCCTCTTCAGAAGATTTACATTCAAGAAGGGTTCTTAGTGCAGAGAACAGAGTATGTTTTCCCTGTAATCTAAACCATCCTCTGGTGTGTATGTGTGTACATGCTCCTGCAGACATTTTAGATGCTGCTCGACTACAGTTTGGATTGGCCCAATGCTGATTCATATTCCGGACCTGCCTTTATATCCACGCAGAGATCAAGAGAGATTTATGGAGCCCTTCTGAAGGTGAAACAGTTTCAGTAGAAACAGATCAAAGTTGATGGAAGAAAAAAAATCACACACACACACACACACACACACACACACACACACACACACACACACACACACACACACACACACACACACACACACACACACACAAAGGGGGAAAGATACGAGGAAGAAAAGAATAGACTGGTAAGACAGTACGAGCTTAAAGGTGCAGGAAATTTTACCTCGGTATGAAGTGAACCACAGTTAAACACTGAAAAACCCAGGGTTATTTCTGTAGTTACGTTGTCAACCCCAAGCCCTGCTGTAGAATCCAACAGATTGAAGCCGAGGGTTAAAACAGGAGATGTCACGCATCATATCATTGGGGTTCAAAACATGAGCAATACAATCTGGACTGTTGTTAATATGATTGACTCTTTCATTGAGGCGTCTGCCGGGAGGGAATCATAGTAACCTACATTATAGGAGGATTACATTTTAGACAAATATCTTTTATGAAATTTTATTTATGGTAAAATACTCTTATATCCAATACTGTAAACTAGTGTTTAAATGAGTAATATTATTAAGCATATATATAATATTTATTAGTGAAAAGTCTATAGTAGTAGGCTATATACAGTATATATATATATACATATATATGCAGTATAAAACACAATCCCAGTATCATACTCTAGAATATCATACTATAAAACACAGTTACAGCATCGTAGAATAAAACAAAATTAAAGTGGCATAGTATAAAACGACTTTTAGGTGTTATAATCCAGAACATAACAGTATCATACTATTAAACAGTTAGAGTAGAGCAGTTATACTTTAACTGTTCAATCACGGTAAAGCTGTTTTACCGTAAAACATCATAACAGTGGAAAGTAAACAGGTGATTGTGATAACTTACTGGCAAGAGTGTTGGCAGTAAGTTCAGCCATGAATAGGGTTTATTCTGTGAATCATTTGTCATTTATTTTGCATTTCATTGGCTAAACTATGAGTCAGCAGACATAATGTAAATTGCAAATTTCCCCGCTGCGGGACTAATAAAGGATTATCTTATCTTATCTAAAATTATCTTGACATGTTCAATATGCAGACCAACAATAGGCAACTTAAAGGCAGTCAGGTTGAGTGAACACATCTTATTTGACGGCAGACAAAAAATACACTGTTACTAATAAAATTAACAGTTAACAGACATGTCTTGTGCCAGTAATCTATGACAGTGAGACAGTGAACCAGCTTGCACAATACTCAAACCTTGAAACTAAAGCAGCTAAATGGAATCCAGCCATTGTTTGTTCTATTATTTTCAGACAGTGACATGTCAATATGAGAAAAGACATTGATGAAACTGTAGACAGTCTGCAAGGAGTACGGCCTTGAATACAGGAACTAGATGGTAACGAGGACAGGTGGGAAGGCAAGTAATTATTTAAATAACTCATCACACACAAACACACTTTCTTGATTGCCTGGGTCCAGATCTTTGAATCCACCCATTCCACAGAGTTTGAGTCGACTGAGTTGACAAGTTTGAGTTCAGGCAACTGCCTCGTACTTTTGTGCTTCACCCTTGTTATGACCTATACAATACTTTACCATTAGGAGCTTGTTTTATACAACATGTCCATAGTTTCCCTAAATTCATAGATTGAGTATTTAGTTAACCAGTTTAATCCCAACAATATGCTGATTAGCATTACTCTACCATCATTTTCCTTTTGCCTTATTTTTGGTGTTTTTACAGTTCAATTTGAGCAGAAGTACAGTGACAAAAGGCAGGAAGATGAGGAGAGACATGGCATGAGAAAAACACACGCAGGTACAATTCATTTTATATTTTTGAGCAATGGGAAGTCCATTCAATGGCTTTCTTATTCATCCTTGAATTAATAAGGTGTGTTAATGTGCTTGAAGAGTTTTGTTTTTCATATAAAGCTGGGGGAAATGTCTTATAAGTGAAGAAATAACAGATTATTTCTGTAGACGGGAGAACATTTTTCTTTTACCCTGATTTTCAATACATTTTTCACCACCAAAGAGTCAATGGCTCTATTTGTTTTGTTTGTGTCACGGCCAGTTAATGATTCTTCAGGTCAGGAAGCTGAGCTGTGTTGTGTAATGATGATGATTACCTAATTTTGATGTCCAACAGCTGATAATTGAGAAGAGTTCAAGTAAGGCTTTGTGCAAGCAAAGGGATCAATATTAGAGTACTGACAAATCCCATTGTTTGGGGTGAATTCTTGTGCCCAAAACACTTTCGTTTTAAAGACATAAAAATGGAAACGAGTGTGCTGATCAGCAAATTTTCTAGTTTTGAAGCCCTAAAAAAACAGACTTTTGCTGGCGTTTCATTATTGGATGGCAGATATGACTGTGTTTAGCTGTTATCCAGATGTGCACATCACATCTCAAACTATAACCCTCTCCTCCCAACGGTCGACCCCCATCCCCAGCACCTCATGTGCCCAAGCCTTTGCTCCCTTCCCCCCACAAACCCCGATGCCAGGCCTCGGTTGTCTAATTAAACCGCTAGAAGAGCGCTGACTCTTGACATGCCCTCAGGGTATGCCACACGGGCCACGCGGGCATCGTGGGGGGGGTGTTACATCTGGTGAAGGTGAGCAGTGAGGGTATATAAGGGGCTTCTGGGGGAGTCATAATATAGTGGGTGAGGGGAGGGAAGACGGGATGGTTTCAATGGGGAGTTTATTTACCTCTAGCAGGGACACAAGGGGTCTTATCACTCCAGCAGACCTGAGCTCACTGGCTCACCTCGCCGCACTTGGGGAACAGAAAAAATTATGCGGAGTAGACGAGATAAACTGCTTAGTATACACAGCACACACACTGACACACATTCATACACCAATTCACATGTACATCTTCACGCATGGATACACTCAGCTACAAATACAGCACTCACACACACACACACACACACACACACACATGAACAATAATGTAACGGCACTGGAACAACACAAAAAATGAGACAAAGAAATTCGCTTGAACGTATTCACAGCAGTGATGAACAGATTTAATTTAAAAGAACACACATGAAGCCTTATATTTGTTGAATATTTGATTCGGTTTGCAGGACATTATGCACTGTATGCAAATGTTAATACGGCTTAACGTGGTTAATATTAATGTGAATGAGTCCTCGGGGTTCAGGGCTATAGTAAGGCTGTGGCGTCTGCTGTCTGCTGATGTCTGTGTGTCTCATTGAGTCGACCAAAAGCACACAGACATACACAAGCTGAGAGCTGCACTGCTGCCTGAACCTGTCACATTACTACGGCTTTGGACCGAAGTATCAGACAGGAAGGGACGGATTGATTGAAAGGAACTTTACTTTAATAAGTCTGGTACAATCAGAGGAATTCTGCTCTGATTTTTGTTATTATTGTGCCAGTTCAAGCTGCAAAAGTCTGGCCTTTTGTATTGAAGAGAGATGACAGAGCAATTCAGACACATGCAAAAAAAATGTTAGAGACACAACATACCGGTTATTACAATATGCTTGTATTGGAAAAGCTAAATTCCACGTTTAAATGAATAATATGACATTTTGAGGAATATGCTTATTTGTTTTCTTACAAAGAGTTAGATTAGAAGCTCAATACCACTCTTGTATCTGTCAAGCAGCTGGTTAGCTTAGCTTAGTTTAGCTTAGCTTAGCATAAAGGCAGGCGACAGGAGGGAGGCAGCGTGCCTTCTCTGTCCAAAGGGAAAAAAGCATCTGTAAAGCTCACAAATTGACACATTGTACTCACTGCCGGAAAAAAAAAGTCTAGCACATAATCCCCTGTAAAACCACAACATGTCTTTTTTTTTTTTTTTAAGTGATTTAACAAAGAACATATAATGTGTTAATTTGTGCTTTAGAGATGCTGGTAGGTGGATTTTGTTTCATTAGGACAGAACCATTCTATAGCTGTATTACCCGTTTCCAATCTTTATGCTAAGCTAAGCGGCTGCTGGCTGTAGCCTAACATAAACCCTACAAACATAAGGTATTGATCTTCTCATCTAACTCTCTGCAAGAAAGCAGAAACACATCTTTCCTAAAATGTCAAATGATTGCTTTAAAGCACATGGATAATGGAGACAGGTTGGGATATTATAGATATATGTGGAAAGACATCTCGGTGGCCACGTCTGCTGGACTGAGCCACGGAGAGGCAGATGCCCATGGGACACTGGAGAATGTCACTCCTCACCCAGCTGAGCCTTTGACATACAACCCCATTTCCCATCCAGAGACAGGAGTTATGACACTGTCAGAGCAGCTGTGGCAAAGCTCGCTGTTATAGGGGATGTGTGTGTGTGTGTGTGTGTGTGTGTGTGTGTGTGTGTGTGTGTGTGTTAGGCGCGCTCGGGCATATAAGGGAATGTAACCTATATGTCAGTCTGCAGATAGCTCATCAGTAACCAAGCAGCATAGCTTTGCAAACCCCCCATCCTCTCATCAGCCCTCTGCTTCCTCCTCTGCCTCCGCGGTGCTGGAGATGTCTGATGGGTTGATTGTGCGAATGTGTGTGAGCTTGCATCATGTGCGTGTTTTTTTATGTGTGTCTGCGCTGCCATGTCTGATAGATGACGTGCTTATGTGGTAATGAGCCACGCTGCACTGCAACCATTTTCTCTGGCTCCCCGAGAGGGTTTCAGATGGCAGCACACCTAAATTATCCTCCCTCTGGTTCCCGATCCTGATCCTCGACGGTCTCACCGTCTCGGCTGCAGTCACCCACACGCCAGGAGGAGGAAAGGACAAATGTCAAGACGGCACAGATCACTTGCTGCTGACCTGTTCATTAGTTTACATCATATATGTCAGTGTCTTACATGTGTCTTTGTTGGCCTGTGCAATCGACTTTCAAGCATGCACTGATTTTCAGAAATTCACCTGGACATGGAGGTTATTTTATAAATAAACCAGCAGTGCAACCTCCCGTTGTTTGGGTTTGTTTTTTATTTGTATTTTTTCACACTCAGGTTAAAAAAGAGAAATGGCACAGTATATAAAAACAACGGCACACTCATATGAAAGAAAACTCTCACACCTGAAAAAATCTTGGACAATGTGATGTAAAGAGGACAGCTGGTGAACTTGATTTAGTTAATAGTTCTAGATTTGGGGGTAATATAAATGAGAAGAATAGTTTAATCTTGTAAGTATATGCATAGCCAAGCTCTTTTTATTTTTCCTTCTAGTCTCACTTAACAAGAAAACAAATATTGTAAGCGTATTTCCCATATTGCTGACCTATTTCCTTACCTAGTTACCCATAGTAGTGTGGGTCCTATGCCCTAGAGGAACTTATTTTGGTAACTACACCTAAAGAGAGGCCATGTCAGCCCCATTTGGTGGTACACATTGTTTCGATAAAAAATATGCATGGTGGTCAACAGTGAGAGACAACTAATTATTTGACCCCGTTTGAATTGTGTTCTTTTGCTTCCCAGCTGACAAAAAGACAAGCTGGATAAAACACACTGCAAAGCAAAGGTGACAGTTGTGTTGGTAAAGTACTTTGTGCAAGTTGAGTGTTGTAGTTTACTGATCGGTTTCACACAAAACCAAAAGTTATAACGACAGATCTATGACAAACTACAGCTTTTTTTGACATGCCAAATTATCTTTTAAATGACAAGCATCATATGTGTAATTCGTAATTAACAAAGATATTTGTCTTTCACTGGTTACTACTGTAAATGTTTTTCTAAAATAAGGTCACATGGCGGACACAGGAAGGGGCGGGACTTTGCCTCTCTCTTTGCTTTCTTGCTGAGAGTAACATAAGAAGATCAATACTCTATTCTCTGTTAATAAAGGCTAAAGCAGCCACTTCACTTTGCTTAGCATAAAGACTGGAAACAGGGAAACAGCAAGCCCAGATATTTTTTTTATGCTAAGCTAAACTAAACAGCTGCTGTAGCTGTATATTTCACCATACAGAAATAGGAGTTGTGAATTTTTAAAACGTTGAACTATCCTTTTAAACATAGTAACCAGCAAAAACACCACAAAAAGCTACTCTCATCCAAAAAGGTGCAGCCTTTGTCTGAGGACCATGGCAGTGCACGAGTTCCACATCCACTATATGGCCGTGCAGTATAATCATGCCTTGGAGCAACATGCCATGGATGACAGGCTCAATACCCCTTTGTCGGAGACTAATCTGATTTACAGAGACATGTAATGTACGGGCCATTTTTTGATAAATGTGTGCATGTATCTGTGTGAGAGACTGGGAGAAACTGCAGGAAAAAGATAAGAGAGGAGCTCCGTAGACAGACAGGCTGGCAGCCCGGTCGGTTTATCCAAAAGACGATCAAACCACTAGACCATTTCCAGCTGCAGAAAATCAATGTTGGAGCGGACGAGAGATGAAATTTATCTTGAGACCGGTGATGCAGAGTATATTTTCACAATTTCCCTGCCTCCTATCGTGCAAAGGTAAAGGATAAGGAGGTCAGGAGTCACTGCTGTATCCTGTGTGTGATAGTACAGGAATGGCAAACATTCAGCTACACCGTGTCGTATCATCAGTGGGCTGAGTGTGACCTCAGGACGCAGCCACGGTGATCCTGATAAGAGCCAATATCAGTCACCGGAAAGACTAAGCAAATACAGTAATGGAGGTCAGGGTGGACGGCGGGTTACATGAGAACAATGAGAGAAAAGAGAAACAGAAAGAGAAATGGCAAAGAAATTAAGAGTGGAGAGAAAAGAAAATGCTCAAGTTCTAATATATTCTTGTTGGTATACTTTGTTCAAATGAGCCTTTGATGCAAGTGTTTAATAAGAGCAGTTTAACAAACTAATAACCATTAAAGACTATTTACACTCCTACTCCCAAGTTTAAATGTTACGCACTGTTAGCTAGCTAAGTGTAAGCTTGCTGCTAGGCTAACATTACCCAATAAGATTGACGAATATTAACATAGTTTTATATCTAATTGTTAAAATTAGTAGTAGTAGTAACGGAACTAACTTTAGCTTGCTGCTAGGCTAACGTTACATTAACCGGTTTAGATTGATAAATAAAAGAGGAAGAATGGTTGACAATTTCATGACACTTGATCAAAATGCTGTTTAATGATGATATAAAACTGGTAAGACTTTAAATTATATTTCCCAACAAATCCATTCTTCAAATGACTAAACATTATGCCTGAATAACGTTAGCTTTATTTATCGGATTTTCTCTCACTGTATACTAAAGATTAACTCTGAAGCAAACATATCACTCCATATATTTGATTAAAGCAAAAACCTACAGATTGGCCGTTATGTTTTAATTTTCCCTTCTAAAAATGTTACTTTTGGAGGTTATAGCTTGTGACGCTAGTTATGCATTATTTATGTTTTTAGCAATTTTAGGTCTTAATTTCTGAAGGTACAACATACACTATAAGACTAGATAGTTATAACTGTAGGAACGACTTAACAGAACAATTTGTGAATGATTACCAAATAACCAAGCTATGGCTGCTCAAGAAGGACAACATAGTACTCCAACAACTAATTCCCTTTTCTTCAACAAAAAAAAAACAATACAAACTGGCAAGTTTTCAAAATGAATCATGAATGAAAAATGATATATGTTGTGGCATTAGACGTGTGTGTGTGTGTGTGTGTGTGTGTGTGTGTGTGTGTGTGTGTGTATGTTGGGGGAAGGGGATCCCTTAAGGCTTTGTTCATGCTTGCGTGGTATAACATCCACAGGCTTGTTTTGACACCATACTTCGTAGCTGCTGTCATCATCTAATTGGAGTCCACACAGTCAGGGACGAACAGAAAAGTTCAGTTTGATGTTAAGAAATCTATATGAATAAAACAGTACTTAATTTCCAAACTGAACTAAAACTGATGTTATTTGTATTATTTAGTAGAGTTACAGTAAATAACCATCAGGAATAACACTGTAGACGGTATCAGTTGAAGAATGTGTTCTCTTTATCATAGATTATTTAGTGGGAGGTGCCCTTGACCTGAGAAATAAGTATATGTTATCCTTCTTTCCCAAGACAAAATAGACAATGCGCTTCCAAGAATTTGATAAATAACCCAAATAAACTCTTGCTCTAGTTAGATACAGCTCCTTGAACTCATATGCATGAGAGGTACTGTTTGTTAGACGTGAATAAAGACACACAAATTAAATAACTGACTTAAATGAACATTAATGCAAAGGTTACAGACAAATTTATCATCTCAAATGTTTGTTATACATTAAAGGTCTAAGGTCTATTAATATAACTTGTATACACTGGCTTGTAAATTAACTGTAGACATTATTAATACAGTTTTACATTTAGTTTTGGAGGTTATAGCTCATGATGTTTCATTTACTACGCACTACTAAAGTATTTAGCTAAGACAAGTTCTAAAGGTGAAACAAAATTAAATGTGCTTTTCTTCATGACCAATGATCAGTACATCCATAAAAGGTCTAAAGTCCAACTACAATGGGTTTAACACAGAAATAAACACTTGTACATGAACTTCAGACATATTTATTTAAATAAAGAATCAAAGAAAGTAGCGTATAACAATAACAAATACAGAATTCAGTCAATAATTTAAAGCCAGAACAGGCAACTTTGACACAAACATTTTGTTTCGCTTCAGTAACATTCTTTTCAGGGATTTCTAATAAACAGTTTTAAGAAGTAAGGATATGTACAACAAAACAAGCCTGTCTTGCAAAAAGACAAGCAAGAAAAAGTGAAATGACGTTTGTCTATTTGAACCAAAACGGAGCTTGTTTGAAATAACGACTGAAGCGGAGCTACAGAGACATGTTTTTAGACGGCATGCTGCTTCCAACAACCCACTCATGGCCGCTACCAGCGTGGGGTCTTTAAAACCATGTGGAGACAACGAGCAGTCCCTGAAAATGTCCAGCCGTCACCTCCGCAGTGGCTTCTGTCTAATGCTACAAATAAAAGGTGAGGCATCCTCTCGGAGATCCATCCCTCCCTCCCTCTCTCTCTGTGAGGAAAACCCCGCTCCTGCACGCCCCTGCTCTCTTGGTTGCCAGGCAACACGTAAAAATTCCAGTGCTCTGTACATCCAGAGAACTCGGGGCTTCTCGGTGCAGACCTACAAATCATCAAGTCCTCCATTAGCTGAGCTGTCAACAGCCAGTAATGCCAGAAGACTCAACTGAATACGACATCAATAAACAAACAAACAAACAAACAAACAAACAAACAAACAAACACCAAAGACAGCTACAAGCAAGTAAAAAAGTTATTTCGTAAATGGCAAAAAAAAAGTCAAGACGCTTTTCAGGGAAGTTGAAAAATGAATAATTTTAAAGCATGAATAGGAAGTGGAAAAAAATCTCTTTCTCAAGACAGGACCAGCCTGTTTGCGTGACTCAAGTCAACCCTTCTAACTATCATCTCAGAGATATTAAGTGTTAATGCACATATCTAGGTTGGAAATGGCAGCAGGTGCATCTTGGATAACTAACAATATTCAGCTTAACCAAGCACCTGGAGCTTGTTTTATGTCCATATAGAGTTATGCAGGAATGAGTCTTAAACAAATGAGTTGTCATTTTTGCATATCCGGTTTTATCTTTTTGAAGTTAATTTTCTTTTAATGGGTTTTTGGTTAAATGCCTAAAATGAGGTCTGTGGATAACAGAAGTTTAAGAGATTAAGAGATCGTATATTACCCCCAAATTTTGAAGCTTATGTCTAAAAATGGCTTTGCTTTATGAGACTGGAGAGGTTCTCAGGGACATTAAACGTCATCAGGCCGAACATGGAAAGTCATCTACTCATTAGTCCAGCTATAAAGCCAGATCGTGCTTATCCTCTTGCAAACATTTCAACTTGTTGATTTAGATTTTGAGACTGGCAACCAGTAGCTCACGCTGACTTTTGTGGAAGAGGTTAGCAAAATTTGGAAGTTGGAAGTTTAGTGGGGGTGACGTCATGTGTCTATATTGTACAGTAAAACGTTTTAATTCTTGTGGTTGCATTTACACTTCTAAAATCATAAAAGTGGTGTTTATTTGTAAAGATCATCTTGCCGTAGAAAATGTTTTGTAAGGATCATAAACTTTTGTTTGCCACAGAGCTTATTTTCTGCATCAATTGTCAAGGGAACCGTGGCGGTGCTATCTTCCTGGTTGGTCGTCCCTGCATCAATCTATTACACGTCTACAGTCCAAAGTTCAAATTTGAGGACTTTTTCTAAATATCCATGAGGCACAGGATCAATAAAAAAGATTTGTAAGCCTGCTTTTAGTACAAAAAACAGTTTGTCGTGGCTAAAAGGAAATCTTTTATGTTTTACTTTTGAAAGACCAAGAAAAAAAAGAATTACTTTTTGCTGCAACAAAAGCTGGCAGCTTTTAAAGTAGCAGGGAACATTGAGAAGATGCATTATTAATGTACCCATCCCTAAAATGAAGCCTTATTATTAATAACCATTGAACAAATAGGACTGCTGTGGCGATGGGTAATGAATAGGGAGTCTGAGAAAAACATGCTGAGATGGTGTTTACACGGCCCATGATAATGTGTTTGCTTTGTCACAGCATGTCCACCCCTGGACTGTTTTGTAGCTCATGTGGGTGCTGAGTCACACTGCGCTCCTTCAGATCCCCCCCCCCCCCCCCCCCCCCAGTTCGTCCCGAGACTGCCTTTGCAAATGGACACTCTGCTTTGCCAAATCCCTCCCTTCTCTCCCCCCTTTTTTCGCCACTGTCAGCTTTAATTTCCAAACGAAATACCATGAGCTGTCGGGGCGGGGGGGTCATTTCTTCAAGGACTGCTGTTTTAAATTCCCTGTGCCGCATTTCTGCAGAAACCACTTCCTATAACTGTCAGATTTTACTTTTCATCTCGTCATTCAGCGCATTGTGACCTTAAAGAGACATTCAGGAAAAAAAGAGATGGATGGGAAAGGGCACCGCTATCAGAATTTCAAATGAATCCCATCAGGATAATGCAGTCAAAGGCAGAGTTTACAACCACTTGGAGAAGAGGAGGCACTGATCTTATTCAAGCTCTCACAGAAACCTTTTTATGTGAGGAGTCTAACAGGTCGTAAAGTGCCTGCTTTGCTCTCTTTGTACAGGTGTGTTTAATAGATCTGAGATATTTTCAACAAACATTTTTACCACTCTGTCTCTGCACTGTGTGCTGGTGATATGTCATGATCAAAAGTTCAGTGTCAGAGTTGAATATAGAGAGTGTAGCAAACTTTTTTTTTTTTAAGTGGTATTCGGGGGAGTTTGGGGAGGATGCTGCAAAGGAGAGAGATGCTCTGTAGAAATCGTTGCTCTCTTTCCCTTGCATACCCTTGGGGGCCCCCCATGCTGAACCACCTGCTTGTCCTTGATTTCCTTTTTTCCCCCCATCCCCCAGCATGATCTCAGCAGTATTCACATGACGGAGCAGCTCTTGGACTTGTCCTTGCTGAAGGTGGAGGAGAGCAGCTCCGTCCTGCTGGGCAGGTGCAGGAGTCTCTTGGAGAGCCGGCGGACGGGGCTGGGTTTGTTGGCAGGCTGGAGTTTGTTCATGCAGGCCAACGCCGCGGTACGAAAAACACTGTGGATGCTCTTCTCTGAGGTGAACGCTGAGCACTCCAGGTAAGCCTCCGCTCCGAGCTGCTTGGCCAAGGACGAACCCTACAATGTGAAGGAGACGTATAAGTCGAGGTCCGGTAGATTGAAAAAACTGCACGATCAAGGAAGGAGAAGAAACCTAGAAGAAGAAAGAGTCATGGAACAAACCTGTTCATGGGAGATGGGAGTCTGTTTCTGATTGGACAGCTCCATGCGAGTGCAAACATCTGTCCGCAGGTCTGTCTTGCAGCCGATTAGCAGGATCCGTGTGCTGGGACAGAAGTCCTGGATCTCTGCTTTCCACTGCGAGGAGAAGAGAGTGTCAAGAAACGTACTTTGTACATGCTAGCAACAAATAAAGATTGAACACAAGTAAAATGAAGTTAGAGGATTGTGGTGTTCGTTTGTCATGTTTAAACTTTAACGGTGTGAATACCTTCTTCAGCGCACTGTCTACTGAGTCTGGTCGGCTGATGTCAAAGCATAAGAGCACTGCATCTGAGTCGCTGTAGCAGAGGGGTCTGACGTTGTCGTAGTACGGAGAACCTGGAGGGACAAAAAAATCAGGACACACACTTAGAAATGTCTTACGCAACGACATACAACTTCGTGGGCACTCAAAACAACATTGTTTAAAAACTAAACACTTGAGTAAAGTTTTCCCTTTGTCAGCAAATAGAGACAAAATTAAAAATTAAATTAAATCCACTTGACACCAATATAATGTTCTACCACAATCATCCTCCACACTTTCACACTCACTGTACAAACACAAACAGTCACATACACCCCTGCCAAACTGGTAAGAGAGCAAATCATTTCACTAAGCCCGACGCCTTCCCACTGACAGGAATATTTCCAGTAAAGTAAACTTACTCGCTGAGTCATAGTCATTGCGGCTCTGCACCAATCACATCTTTCTATTATTGGTCAATTGCAAACTTCCCTTGCAAAACTTTTGTTTGAGTAAAGAAAAGAAGAAAAAGAAACTACCAGATGTCCTGTGAAACAAAATCATTATCACACTCTAGGATAAACTTTTCTGATTTTTTTTTGGCTTCAGTATCAGATAAAGTGCCAAAATACAGACACCATGTCTAAGGCAATTTTGATCTATCTCTGTTAAATAAAGTCCCTGTCGGCATAAAAAAAACCAAAAGATAGTTAGGTCATTGAAAAGTATTCCTCCTAAAGCAGAAGTTTGACATATTGTGAACACGCTTATTTGCTTTCAAGTGGAGAGTTTGAATATGAAGCTGTGGCAAAGCAGCCGATTAGCTTAGCACAAAGACTGGAAACAGGTGGAAACAGCTAGCCTGGCTCTAGTGTTGGATAGTCACTGTTAAAGACGTCTTTACTGTTTTGCCATCTAATGCCATGACATTTTATTGTGCTGATGGTGTAATAGTTATGCACCAACACACCAAGGAAAATAGCTTGTAAGCAAAAAACTGAAAATGCACCAGATTGAAGGTGCATTTCTCAGACATCGTGTACAGACATGATTTCTGACACTTCAGCCAATGCCTTTATTAACAAGACGTGAATTTATTAACACTAACACGTATCCCAATCTTCAAATTGATATCATACATTATTCATGGCCTCACTCAGACAGTCTGTTGTGTTCGCTGTCTCATAAATACGACACCTGAGCTATGAGAATGTGAATTTTGGGTGTGCAGGAAACATATTTTCCTTGTATTTCCATAAAAAGCTCGGCTATATGTGGACCTCTTTCCTTCGACTCTCAGGAAGGCCCCTGTACTAAAAACACTCTGACAGGATGTCCGCTCTCTATTGTCTTCCCTCTGCCACCTAATCACTACCCAAACACCAAGGCTGAGATTTAATTTCCTACTCCGGTCCTCAGGGGCCAAATGTGCACCGGGAGCTTTCCTTGCAAATAAAAGAGGATATAATTATATCAGGAATAGATACTTCTAATAAGCTTCCTCCGAAACTAACTAACAATCATGTTGTCTTGAGGAACTCTCTCCTGAGGCGTTAATGGAAATGTTTTTTCAACAATATTTCCAACAATGAAAAGCATTCAAAAACCCCTCAGTCAGTCAGAATATTTGACTTTAATCGGATAAAATAGGACGTCTTATACAACTACGATCTATCAATAACATCTTTTTTTTTTTAGAGGGAATCAAAGCGGCCGTCACATAACCATCCAGGGTGATGTAAGGCTTGAGAAAGAGGAGGCAGAGAGATCTAAAGAGGACACAAGTTCTAGCACCTACCGCCTCCCACACTTTAGCAGCCCCCCGCCTGGACACAAAAACACACACACACACACAAACACACACACAACCAAACACACACACAACCCTTTCAGTTTAAGAAAACACGAGTTGATGAATTGAAATGGCCCTTTCTGCTCTCAAAGAAAGAAAGCGAATGGATCTTACACCAAAAGACTACACATGAGATGAGGTTATGTATCTATTGATAAAATATGTAATAGAACGTGGAAAAACGTGCTTCTGGGTCTTTTCGTATTGTCAGGAGGCGTGTGGTCAACATAGTGCTGAACTTCTCACACCTGATTTGTATGTGAAAATACACATACTCAAAATTATATTAGAATAGAACACCTGGAGCAATGTTATGACAGTTGACAGGATTAGTCGATTGTCAAATTACTCGATCGTCGGGATATTAACTGACAATGTTTTGCCAAATAATCTCTAGTTTCAGCTTTTAAATTAGGATTTGCTGCTTTTCTTTATCGTAAGAGAAGGTAAACTGAAGATGTTTTGGTTTTAAACAGTGACAAGAGATGTGAAGATGTCAACTTTGGCTTTAAGGAAACTGTGATTAAATGTTTTTATTTTTTATTTATTTATCGCTGATAAAAAAATATCTTGCAGCCCTAAATGTTATAAATAAAGATAATAAAAATGAAGAATTGAAAGACACATACATAAAGAGTGACAGGAACTGTGTTTGTGTGTGTGTTGCAAAAGTAAATAGGTCTTATGCAATGTTTCCTCTAGAAAGGGCGCCTGTCCAGAAAGTTTTTTACTCCGTGGGAGACAAACACACAAACCTCCATCAGCTCAGTGCTGGTTTCGCTTACATAAGACCTTTTTTTAGGCGGCACACACCATAAGGCAGTGAGGAGGTCATGCATATCTCTCCCTCACTTGTGCCTTCTGTTCACAGGGACTGTAGGCCACACACACATAGTAAGACAGGACGCACACACACACACACACACACACACACACACACATGCTTCCACCCCCTGCATGGACGAGGCTTCCCCCTCTCCCCTGTGAAACAACCCCTCTGAAGGCCAACTGGCACAGCTCTACTTCCTCTGAGCACAATGCCTCTGCCAATACTGTTATGAAATAAATCTATAGTGGACTGGATTTATTATTGTTTCCTATTGATATAATGTTTCTGTATGTTTAAGGTCATTATGTCAGTAGGCCAATTATGGTGTTCTGAAATGTAGGCATTAAGGCTGTACCAAATAGCAGATATCAGATTGTTTTCCTGTTTCATTGATTCATGTTTTTTGTCAATAAAATGTCCGGAAATTGTGGAAAATGCAGATCGTCATTTCAAATTCCTTCCATATATATCAACAGTCCCAAACTCAAAGGTATATGTTTAAAAAGACAGAGAAAATCAGCAAATTAGAGAAGGTGGAACCAAGAAATATTTTGCATTTTAAGTTGCTGTATAATTTTTTGTCAATGGACAATGTTCGGGTAATGCCTCTGACCTTTGACCTCTGTGTGGAATAAGTCAATTTATCAAAAAAGAGTCATATGTTATATCCAAGAAAGTTGATTTGATAAAACTTTACATACATATTTTATAACCAAGGTTAAAACAAAAGGTGTGGGACACATTTTTAGCTTTATCATACATATAAACGGGAGCTGCAATGATTAGCTGATTAATCAATAAGTTGATAGACAGAAAATTAATCGAACGCAATTTACACAGACCAAATAATCGTTTTAATTTCACTTTTCAAGCAGAAATGCCCAGAATAAGATAATTCCAGCTCCTTATTGGAAAGAATTTGATGCCCTCTTGGTTTTATTTTTCATTGTAAACTGATAGCTTTGGTTTTTAAACTGTTGGTGAAACAAAACAAGACATCTGAAGACGTCACCTAACCCTCTGGGAAACTAAAGACAAACATTTTTCATAATTCTCAAACATTTCACATTATTAATATGATATGGATCGATTCGTCGAGAAAACAGTCTACAGATTAATCGATAATGAAAATAATTGTCACCTGCAGCCCTAATACACCACACAGTTCAGAGATTAGTTTCCCTTCTCTTGGTTTTGAGTATGAAATGTCAGATAACAGATGTTTGACCCTTTTAAGTTGCGGTGGCATATTGACCTATAACCTACAGGAAAAAAAATGTATGGGATAAATGAGAAAAGCTACCCATTCCAGTATAGATTCAGCAATGATAATAAACGGCTCAAAGCTACACTAATGCTGTACAGTTTAATTTTAATCCTACAGATGAGACTGAAATAAAAAGTTCAAGATTAAAACTGTCAAACTTGCTGGCCTTAGGGATTTAATATTCCTGGTAATAGCTTGGTTATATTTCCCAAACTTAGGGCCTCTGTTTGTCTCTGATTCTGTTTTTTGGGTGTTATTTATTTGTTTGTTTTCATGTTAAACTGTGGATTTTGGATCCCACTTGCCCAGACCGTCTTGTATCTCAGGCCTGTTGTTTATTACCAATCTGCACCAAGGAAGATCTCTCAACAGATTTCACACGACTGAAAAGCTGCTTAACCGCATCAAAACAGGACCGGCAGATAGTGACGTCTGGGTCAACGTCAACAACACTGTGTGTGAGACAATGAGTGAGATGGAGCTTCATTTACACTCGTTACCCGACTCCGGGCCGACTGCGGTGTCATTACTGCTGGGAGGGTAAACAAGTTACACAAATCCGCCCATGAATACACTGAAACCCGACTTCTTTACACACTGCTCAACAAACAGGAAAGCGTGGGGAGAGTTTTAACCTGGCAGTGAGTCAAAGATAAGAGGGGGCAGTTTATCAGTTTTATTAAACTGTGATAATAATTTAAAAAAAAATCTTATATGTGTATAATCCTCACCTGATGTGTCCCAAAGACTGAGCTCCACACGCTGGTCTTCAAGCTCCAGACAGGCTGTGTAGTTCTCAAACACAGTGGGGACGTAAGTCTAAGAATGGACAATGAACAAAAGGGTTTTGAGCACATTTTCACATGGTTATATTATAATACTAATTACTCATTTTAAGTTTAAAATGACAAAAACAAGAGCAAATGTTCATCACAAGTCACCCCTGACTCAGTTAAAGAGTCCCACTACCTGCAAAATGCATTTAATATGTTATGATTTTAAATGAAAGATAAACAAATGTTAATATTGGTGCAGGATTGATTTTTCTTTTAAATCTATTCATAAATTCAGCAGTGGTCCAACAGATTAACCTACAGTATATTAATGATCCCACATCATTCCTAATCTGATATGATTTTATTTAGCCCAGTTTGAATGACTAATCCTATGGAAAATACAGCCCATAGTCAAATATCCTTTCCTACATGTATGTAAATCTATAATACTGTACGCTATATGGCACCACCAATGGGAGTTTTAGAAAGAATTAAGAGAGAAAATAGAAGGTAGAGGATAAGGTAAGGCTGTATCGATCCACAGAGGGGATATGTGGTTGTAGCAGCAGCACATGGACAGACATGAGTAAAATTAAAAAGAGAATGTAAAAAATAAACAGTAAGAAGTATAGAAAACGAAAATTAGAATCAAAGTGAAAAATAGTTGGGTTTTTTAAGCCAAATATAAAAAATACGAGGAAAAGTGACAGTGGTTTGATTGAAAGTAAAAAAAATATGATAAGAATAATATGAATAATAATAATTAGCCTTCACTATTTAATTAAATGAGGTACTTCTGGCTTGATATATGTCTTTAACACAATCAGACACACACAAAAGTATGTTATGTTAAGTCTTCTGATCATTGTGGGAGTGATAAAGTAACATTTATTGATGAAATAGCACAAATATTAACTGTAATCTACATCATCCATATATTTCCACTTCCAATAAGACCAGTCCACATTGAACAGATCAGAGTAGATGGTATTAAATGATATGTCGTACCTCTGGATAGCAGTCTTTGGCCAGAACCTGTAACATCGCTGTTTTACCGCATTGGACGTCCCCGACCAGCACCAGTTTACAGCGTGCTACAAAGGGCTGTGCGAGTCTTCTTTCCTTCATGATGCAGATACAATGTAACCTGCAGACTATTCACAGAGGAAGCAAGAGTGGGAACGATCAGGACAAAGTTTTTGTAAATCCCCTCGGTTTCTCTCCTCCTCCTCTTCCAGTCAGTCAGTCAGTGAGTCAGTCAATGAGGGAATCACTGCGGAACTTTATATTGTCGCGCCAACCAATGAGCGAGCCAGAGGAGGAGGAGGAGGAGGAGGAAGAGGAGGAAGAGGAAGAGGAGGAAGAGGGCAGTGCACGAGGTCTCATCTTGGTATTTGGTGGTAATGGTGGATGGTAAACTGCAAGGCCATAGCAAGGATTAAAAGAAAAAACATGTCCCTTCAATGCACCACTTAAACCACCCTGGTCATCTTATTTATAATACTATAATACTACTATAATACTAGAGAGTATTTGAAGAAGTACTCAGATCCTTAAGGAGCAATACCACACTGTAGAAATACTCAAGTAAAAGTCCCAAATTTGACTTAAGTAAAAGTACATAAGTATTAGCATATAAAATAGCCTCAAAATAGTAAAAGTAGCCTACTTATTATGTAGAATGGACCATTTTAGAATCAGATATTAGTATCATCATTATTAATAATCAATGAATGGGTTCATAACTTTAATGTAGCAGCTGATTCAGGAACTATTTCAGACTTCTTTATCATTTATAATGATATATCTTGTTCTATTTGATGATAATATTTGATATTAATAATCTGAATCTGTGTTTAATGTATATTAATGTATAATTGAGCAAAGAGTACAATGTTTCCCTCTGATTTTGTGGAGTAGAAGTATAAAGTGACCTACAATTGAATTACTCAAGTAAAGTAAAAGTACCTCTTAAATTGTACATAAGTAGGTTCTTGAGTTAAAAACATTCCACCAGTGGTTAACAGATCCTTTACTTAAGTAAACGTATAACTGCTTTAGTTTAAAAATACTCAATTACAAGTAAAAGACCCGAATGTTACTTAAGTAAAGGTAAATAAGCAAAAGCCTACTTAAAGTATCAAAAGAAAAAATGCTCATAATGCAGAGGTGCAATATCATTATTGAATATTATATTATTCTGGGTTTATTACTCACAAATACATGCAAGAGCATTTTAATGTTGTACTTTGTCAATGTGGAGCCCATTTGTGATATTTGTACTGGGTAGGTTCACAATAATTCATATGATATAAGCATATCATTTAATTTAAAGTAATCATATACGTCAAATAAATGTGGAGAAAAAAGAACAATATTTCCTATTGAAATGAAACGGACAAGGACAGGTAACTCAAAATTGTACTTAAGTATTTACTTGAGTAAATATGCTTAGTTGGTTGTAGTGTAGTGGAAATTCACAAAATGGTAAGAAACTAAGTACATTTACTCAAGCACTGTACTCAAGTAGCATTTTAAGGTTCTTGAGTATTTCCATTTTATGCTAATTCCTACTTTGACTCCACTACATTCCCAAGGGATTTATTGATTTATTTACTTTTGTACCTGATGACAGGGTGAAACTCAAGTTTGAGGGGATTTTTGTCCTCTCATGTCCTCATTCTGGAAAACCTGATGAGTCTCTGGTTATAGACCCACAATCTAATTTTGTTCACAGCTGAAACAGAAACAATTACTCACTAAGATATTTTTAAATCAGATTAATCTAAATGTGGTTAGCATTGTTGTTTTCCTCTTTTGTGAGATTTTTTCTGCAGACGTGTCCAAATAGTAAGTAAGGTCACATGGCCAGTTGCCATCAGAACAAATCTCACTTGTTATATGATTTGTGTGAACAGTGTGTGCTGGAAGTATCTTCTCCAGATTAACAAATGTTTCAGAGTTTTATGACCTCCAAGTCTTTTTGTATCTCAGGCCAGAGGTCAGAGCGCCTGCGAAAAAAATGACAAGGCTATGAAAAGGTTTGTGTGAGGATATTACACAGAAATCCAGCTAATGAGAATTTGCTTTAAATGCTGTCTAAATATCTCGCTGAATACTGTTTTGATATGTTTTTGTGTGTATATCCTTCAGACCAGCTGTGAGATATAACATGTGAGGATACATGCAATTATTTTTTACATGAAACATATGACTGCATGCATCTGATGACAGATGGCTCCATCAATCTGAAGTATAACAGAGAATTGAAGAGTGTCAGCCATTTGGGGAGGAAGTGGAGCGTGGCTAGTTGTGCAGAAGATAAATGGAACAACAACTGCCGCAGAGGGCTCTTTGATGCCATTAATGTACAGCGTGAAACTCTGGATGGGGACATGAATTGCACATGCCACCTGGTGCAGAGAGAAACAAGGTAAACAATGTCCCTCTTCGTCATGCTTCACTGAAATTTCTATCTTCACATGCATGTACAGAACACACTAATAACATATGTACTGGCACTTAATGCTTCACTTCCTCATGCTCCAGTTCTCCCTTTTAGTGGTTTCTAATGTATCTCTATGTGAGTTTTCAAACATAAACGGTCTTAAATGTGTTCCTTAATCAGATGTCCATTTTTTGAGTCATTTGAAACTTACATATTGAATTGTTTGCAGAAGAAACCGCCGAGAGGGAGTGAGTTCAAAGTTCCATATTTTGGGAAACATTACCTTTTACTTGCAGAGAGTTATACTGCATTATTTTAGCTTTGCAAGCGGCTCTAGCGATGGCACTTTACTTTGGTCAAGACTGAAATATCTCAACAGCTGTAGGATAGATGGTCATGAATTTCTGTACCGATAGTCATGGTCCCTAGTGGATGTATCATATGCACTCTAATGATTCCCTGACTTTTCCTTAAGCGCAACCATTACGTTGACATCCGTGGATTTGAGTGAAAGGTCTCAACAACTGTTGGATGGATTGCCATGCAATTTGGTACAAACATTCATGTCCCCGAGAGGATAAACTGTAAACATGGTAATGATCATTTTACTTTTCATCTTGTGCCACCCTTAGGTAATAAAAAATATTTGTTTCTGACTAAATACCAGCAAAACTAATGATGTTCCCATGAGCCACAGATGCATTTTGTGTTTAGCGCCAATTAGAAAATGTTAGCATGGTAACACGCTAAACTAAGATGGCTGTGGACTTCTTACATCACGTAGGCATTTAACAAGCGAGCTACACGTTAATTAGTGAGTTTAAGTAGTGCTGCTAGGCATGATTTAGATGGTTGGAGTGAGCCATGCTAGCCTGGTGGCTAAGCTAACTGGCTACAGCTCCATATGCACAGAAATGAGAGTGGTATCAATCTTTTCATCTCACTCTTGGGAAGAAAGTGATTCAGCTATTTTTCCAGAAAAGCCAAACTATTCCTTTAAGGATAATTTAACACCATAAAGACATTCCTGATGTTGACTTTAGACATCTGTACTATGAAACAATGTTTTCTCACGTGATCCTTGCAGACTGAGGTTGAGAGGATTTCCACTGACCTATGGATCCCCAATGTTTTCTTGATGAAAGACGACAACACTGAAAAAGGCAGTGACTTTTATATCATCATCAAACTCCTCCTGTACTGCGAACACGGTGACCTATAGTGCTGACCTATAGTGCTGGCCTACATGCTCCGTGGACACCCGATGACTGTCTGACCTACATTTATCATGGACACTGCTGAAAGTTACATTTTCACCCTGTGTTTCACCTTACCTAAGTGACATTTAGTGTTTGGGTGTGTGTGTGTGTGTCTGTGTTATACTCATATTGTGAGGACATCAATCTGGGGACTTGCCTTCCTTTTGGGGACAAAAGGAAAGTCCCCATAATGTCAGTTATTAAAATATATGCTGTAGACTTGGTTGAAGGTTAGGTTGAGGCAAGTAGCGCTTATGGTTAGGGTAAGCCTCCAGGAAATGAATGCTACCCAATACAATGTCTTCCAAAGTGACGGAAACACGACTGTGTTTGTGTGTGTGTGTGTGTGTGTGTGTGTGTGTGTGTGTGTGTGTGTGTGTGTGTGTGTGTGTGTGTGTCAGTGGTTGTTAGTGATCTGTTATAACACAGGAAAGCTCAAGTACAAGGGTAATTTAGTTTAGGAGCTACTAACTGCATGCCATATGCATAAATTTGCACCAAAATTGCAAACAGTGGTATTGTGGCTAGAGAGAGAGTCAGTGTTAATCCCAAATACATTTCAGATAATTTTGAAGAAAGGTCTAACCACATCCCCTATGGCTTGCAGCAAAATGATTTGCATAATTCAAGAAAGACACGGTTGAGAGCTTTTTTCATTATGTAAATCAGGGTATGATTAAAGAAATATTACCATAAACACAAGTGCAATCATCAAGTGGAAATGTATTGGCATGCTTGTCTATTAATGCTCTTAAACAAGGCCCAGTTCAGTGATGCTGCGGAGGGGAAAGTAGTTTGTTACCCATCAAGAGCAAAAAGTATTTCACATACTGTAGCATATTATGCTAACAGCTGGGTAATTGGAAAGATAGGACTCACTGTCAGCATCTACCTGTCTAACAACAGTAAAAAAAATTGATTAACTAGAGTGCATAAGAATTTAGGTGTCCAGGTTCGTCAGTTGTGCATGAAAAATATTTGTTTTTCGAACATTAATATATATTTTTTTGTTTCCTTAAAAGCTACCTACTTACATTTCACATGCTGCAAGTTAAGAGGTAGGAAATAGAAGATAGGAAAAGGTTTATATGCAAAAACTTCTTGCCAATTTGTCAAATTTCCATTTTAGTGAATGAAAGACAAAATGACAGAGGCGTGAAAGGAAACCATAGAGAGGCTAGGCTTCAATGTCAACATTAGTTAGGATATGAGACAGAATGAATGCATTTATAGATAACTCACATTTACTGTACAGACATGGTGCAAAGGGCGACTGGTATTTTACATCAGAGGTACGATAACTGATGAGAACTCTTATCGCTGCTCAGCCCTCAACCTTCAGTGTGAACAGCGCCACTTCAGTCAGATGGAGTTTGATACTCTGGTTGGAAATACAACATAAAAAAAAAAACACATCATTATTAAGCAATCAGTGTCGCCACTAGACTGTGTGACTAGTGGGTAGGACAAAAAGGGGCACCACTACTGCTTTTTTTTCGTCTTGAACGCTGAAGTGCCCTTTTCAAATGTCAGAGCAATGGGTTTTTGTGCTTTGCATACAAGTGTATCTGAATGAAGAGGGAACGGCATAAATTAGAGAAATTTTGCCAAAAAGAAACAATAGAAGACAGTTGTTTGAAAATGTAAGCACATCTGTACCTGCATCCCAGGTCATCTCTAAAACCAGGGAAGTGTCCTCTTTGTTTTTCACCTCTTTTTTTATAGTATCTATGTTTCTTCATTCATCTTTTATTTTGACTGTATTGTCTTCCCGTTGCCCATAAGAAAATAAAAGTACTATTTATCTGCCATGATAAAAATTACCATCACATTCCCTGTAATAGGACTCAGTGTGGCAACTCTGTTAATATTCTTATGAAACTGTACTGCCCTCTACAGGTGTATGAGATAAATACAGTCCCAACAAAGCCATGAAATCACAACACATTTAACAGGGTCCAATATGTTTGTTGTTGTAAATGGAGTGATTATAGAATACTACAACAGATATATAAAAGAAAGATCTGAGGTTCTGCCATTATTTAGCAGCTTCATTATTTATATAGGGACCTTTTTTTTTAAACACAAGAAAATGTACTTGCTGCATTTTATTTTTGTGATAAAGCTTATTTTATTAATTTATTTTATCATTGTACTAATTCCCTTGTCTCATTTACTGGCTCATGTTAACTTGCAGCTTAGTAATTATAAAGATTTTTTAAATGTTGTAAGAAAGATATTTAAGCTCAAAAAACATTGTTTTACACGTCCCCTGTCATTCAAATCATCAAAGATCTCGATTTCAATAAGGCAATCAAATTTGGGTTGTTATTTATTTAACAATGCTGTGATTATAGCTACATTCTACATACACATATCTTGACAGTCCATTGTTCTCACCTTTTTTAAATGAATTGAGATAATATTTTTAAAATTTGAAAAATAATCTTGCTCTTCCTTCCCATTTTATATCTCTCTCTAATTTATTTTTATTTGTTGTATTATTTTTCCTCTGCAATACAATACACTCTGCAATTATAGTTATAATAGTTTTTCTGTCTGTACATATAATAGTTCAGTTATTGTGGATTCTTTACTGTTTTTATTGCTTATTTATAATACTTGTTTTTTATTTTATTTTATCTATCTTGTTTTTCTTTTATTATGTCTCTTGTTTGCACTATATCTATGCTGCTGTAATCCTGTAAATGTCCCCGCTGCGGGACTAATAAAGGATTATCTTATCTTATCTTATTTTCATTGGTTGAAACCATTGACTGTATATATAAGAAGTCAAATGACTACAATTCCCATGATTCTCTCACCAGCCTGCGTCACTTCCGCTTTCTCTTCCGCTAAAGCTGAACGTCCACTAACATCTTATAAATAGAGTGGAGCTCAGCCATCCACTATCTCGTAACTTATTTTATATACTTTTCCTCCCTTATCGATCTAACAGAGAAGCTAATCGGATAAAATATCGATTACATACATAAAAAAGAAGACAAAAAGGCATTTCCTGGTTTGTGTGACGTCATTTGGCTAATCGTCGTTTGATTGGCTCAGACCTCTGATTGAGAATTTTCGCGCGTTATTCTCTGCGTAAAACAACACACGCTGAACTGTCAGCCTGTAGCGGTAAAAAACAGCTTATTATTGGTATTTTAACGAATTTACACAACTTTAACGGTTCTATATTGTTATATAATGTCTTCTTCTAATTACGACTCGGCCTGTTTACCCGATTTATTACCTCTGTACTACCGGCGGCTGTTCCCCTTCTCCCAGTACTACCGCTGGCTGAACTATGGAGGAGGTGAGTCTGGTTACACAGGCAAACATAACCAAAGTGGCATCAGCAGGTTTAAGTCTCTTTATTTGTTATATGCAATTTAACTAGCTGCATATGTTGGTGACATTGTGTACTATACTGTGTGTGTTGTTCAACATGGTGGCCTCTATTACTACTAGTGTACTATAGACTATTATTAGGGGACTTGTATATAGTTTAATAATACTGATTTTAGGGGACTATATATGTCCCTTAAAATTAGTATTAGTATACTAGACTATAACTAGTATTAGGGGACTCATATATAGTTTAATAACACTGATTTTAGGGGACAATATATGTATATATGTCCCTTTTAAAATTAGTGTACTATAACTAGTATTAGGGGACTCATATATAGTTTAATAATACTGATTTTTGGGGACTATATATGTCCCTTAAAATTAGTGTACTATAACTAGTAAGGGGACTTAGTATTGATTTTAGGGGTATACTAGACTATAACTAGTATTAGGGGACTCGTATATAGTTTAATAACACTGATTTTAGGGGACAATGTATGTATATATTAGTATACTAGACTATAGCTAGTATTAGGGGACTCATATATAGTTTACTAATACTAATTTTAGGGGACAATATATGTATATATGTCCTAGTAGTAATAGAGGCCACCATGTTGAACAATACAGACAGTATAGTACACAATGTAACCAAATGTATAAATAAATAACATTTTTTCTTCTCCAACCTCAGTGCAGAAGAACTACTTTCAGAATCGAGAGTTCTCCTTCACACTCAAAGATGACATCTATGTCCGCTACCAGTCGTTCACCACGCAGACCGAGCTGGAGAAGGAAATGCAGAAGATGAACCCTTACAAGATTGATATTGGAGCCATTTACAGTCACAGGGTGAGACTGCATGCATCTGCTTTTGCCTTCACAGGTTGTTTTGTTTTGTGTGTGAGTATCACCAGAGACAATCTGTTTGTCATCCACAGCCCAATCAACACAACACCGTGAAGTCAGGAACCTTCCAGGCCCTGGAGAAGGAGCTGGTGTTTGATATCGATATGACAGACTATGATGATGTCAGAAGCTGCTGCAGGTGAATTTATCACGTGGTTTATTTTGTTCAATTCTATGTATCTCAACAGTCACAACACTGAGCTGAACATAAACTCTCATTTTAGTGCTGCAGACATTTGCTGCAAGTGCTGGATCCTGATGACCATCGCCATCCGCGTCCTAGATAGAGCTCTTCGAGGTTTGTTTGCCATCAGTTTTGTGTTACGTTATCTCTGATTCTCTGCAGAATTATCATCAGACTTTTTTTTTTTAATTTCATGTTTTTTTTAGATGACTTTGGTTTCCAGCACCTGCTGTGGGTTTATTCTGGCAGAAGAGGAGTGCATTGCTGGGTGTGTGATGAAGCTGCCAGGAAGCTCTCTGTAGCAGCACGCTCTGCAGTTGCAGAATACCTGAGCCTGGTTAAGGTAACACTATTTCACCTTTTCATAGATTATTAGAACAGATTTATTTATTAACAGCAGAGTTTTTCATTCAACATTGTGTTTCTCTGAGGTAAAACAGTGCCCAACTAATAAATTGGCCATCTTATTTTAGATCATTTGGGATGTATGGCGGCCGATAAGTAACACAAACTTGTAGCTAATGAAATATATAGCATTTTTCTTGTAATTCAATAAATAGTTATATGAAGTAACTACATGGTTTTGTTTCTTGTGTGATACTTGACAAATGAAAAGTACTGAACATTTTAAACTTAATTAAGAACTATACAATTTGAGTTTCTTCACAATATGATTCCATTGAAAGACGATAAATTACTAAATTGAATTATCTCCCAGCCCTAGTTATAGACCATGTCGTTAATCGATTAATTGCAAACATAAATGTCAGATTAATCAGTAATGAAGGTAAGGGTTATTTGCAGCCCATAAGCATGAAGACAATAATTAAAAAAATCTTATTTTTCTCTGAATAAATGTGTTTTACAAAACCGATCATTTTTGTGATGTGATGTACTATTCACTGCTGTTTTATAGGGAGGTGACGAGACGGTGAAGAAAGTTGTGCTCACGGATCCAATTCATCCTTTTATCAGGTAAGAATCCGATTCCTTCAGTTTCAAAGATTTAACTGTTTGTTCTATTTGGGTCTGATTTTAACGACTGTCATTGAGGTTGTTGCCTCTGACAAATCTTGCAACTTCAGGTGTTTCAGACTTTTGTACCTGTGATTTCAACAGTGAGTCTTTGGCGTTGGTGGAGCGATACTTTCCCCGGTACGCACTACAGGAACAGGACATACTGGGCCGCAAGGAATCTGTGGAGAAAGTTTTGTCTCTCACACCTGAAGATATCCTTTTTTAGCTCAAGGATGGGGGAAAATAATAATTTTCTTTCTCTCATGTGATTCTGAAATATGAGAGTATAATCTGTTTTTCCATCCATCTTCCGTGACCGCTTATCCAGTTAAGGGTCGCGGGAGTGCTGGAGCCGATCCCAGCTGTCAATGGGTGAAGGCAGGGTTCACCCTGGACAGGTCGCCAGCCTATCACAGGGCTACATATAGAGACAGACAACCACTCACACTCACATTCACACCTACGGGCAATTTCAGAGTCATCAATTAACCTAACCTGCATGTCTTTGGACTGTGGGAGGAAGCCGGAGAACCCGGAGAGAACCCACGCTGACACAGGGAGAACATGCAAACTCCACACAGAAGGTTGTCCAGCCCGGGAATTGAACCCGGGCCCCTCTTGCTGTGAGGCGACAGTGAGGCTACACCACCGTGCAGCCCCAATAATCTGTTTTTCTGTTTGGTTAAAACATTTGTGAAAATAACTGGAATTGATCTTAACTCCAGCTTTTACATGTAAGAAAAGAATTGCAGCAGGACTTTCAAAACGAGAAGAAGCCAGAGAACCGTTGGAAACTGGTGAAGGATCATGCCATAAGGAAACAGGTTTGTATTTCTGTTTGTATCACATAATGACATTTGTTTAACCCTGAATTGATTTTTAATATTACAGCTAGAGATCTTATAATGAACACAGGCACAGTGATATATTCTCTCTTCCCCCAGGGCACTTCCAAAAAGGGCCAATACTTTGAGAAAGAAATCATGCTGCAGTATTGTTACCCGCGGCTCGATGTGAACGTCAGCAAAGGGGTGAACCATTTGCTGAAGAGCCCCTTCAGTGTCCATCCCAAAACAGGTGAGCATACATCTAAAGGGATTTAATCAAGATGGCGTGATGAATACACCACAGACGGTGACGTCTCTCTTTTGAACTCTGGCACAGGGCGCATTTCTGTTCCCATGGACCTCAAAGAATTAGAAACGTTTGATCCTTTCGCTGTGCCCACAATCAGGTAAGCGATAATTTAATGTCTCATGCTCTGCTGTTTGCCGTGTTTGATGTTTGTCAGAGCTGATGTTGTTAATTTTTTTTTTTTCAGTCAGATCTGTGAGGAGCTAGATCGACCCAGAACAGGCGAAGAGGAAGAGAAGTCAGAGGACACCAAGGAAAAGGAAAACGAGAAGGACACAGCAGAGAGACGAAAGATCAGAGGTGAGAATCTGAAATTTCAGGCTTATTGTATTACACAGAACAGCTGATAAGTAGGTCAACAAAAGGTAAACAAAATTCTGTCCCAAAATGAGGCCAGTGTGGTACATTAACTGTGACATGATGAACCTCAATTTAATTTTCTTTCATATGAAAAAACACTGCAGTTACTGAACAAATATGTGAGGCCTCATATGCCTCTCATACAATATTAAGATAGGATTTAATTATTGTCATTAAAAGCAAGATGATTGATTTTTACATGATGGGATGCCCTAACCACTAATGAGAACCCGGGGATTTTTAGTTTATTCTAAATCATCTAAACAACTGAAGAATGTTTCAGCTCAATGATTGTACTTTTCTCGACAGATTACAAAAGAACAAGCCTGGGGAAGTACGTGAAATACTTTGATCAGTTTCTGGATGGGATGGCTCGCTCGTGGAAAGGAGAACTTCTCAAAAAGAGCGGTAAGTATTAGTCGTAGTTGATGAAATGAAGGCACAGCGCCTTTTAAGAAGTTCTTTCATGTAATGCATTTTCTTTTCTTTTATTCTTTTAGATCTTCAGAAAGACTTCTGAACTGGATCAACAATCAGGAAGTGATGCAGAAGACAAATTGTTAATAGCTCCCTGTTACTGAATCTGGGTGACGATGCGACTGCGTGGGGGGAAAGTTGCCATTTTTCTAATGAACAGTAATTTAATCCCAAGAAATGTCATCACATTCATATGAGACTCAGTAATAATGCATCCATAAACAAAACATAAGCATATTATCTCCTTACTCAAGGATTTTCCTTCTATACTATTAAATACCGATTTCATTTTGTTTGTTATTTTGTTTTTGTACAGTCATTTGTGAAAATAAATTTGGTATTTCAACTTTTTCTAAATCTTGTATTCAAGTTTCTTTTAATAAGACCAGAAGACATTTTGCAGATTTAGGTTTTGTTTTCTGGAGTAGCAAGCAGTTAGGTTCATTTGATAACCAATTTTGAAGAATTAGGCCACATTTCTCACAGATGAATATGTGGTTGATGGACTCTGTACATAGTTTTAATTAGTTTTTTCAGGAATTAGGGTTATAGTTCAGGTTTATGGTGTTAATTTGCTCCTTCGCAACTGGAGTCGTCCCGGTTTTATCGTGGCGTCTACTGTATATTGTTTATACCAATCCTGTTAATACCAATCATGTTATTGAGGTTTTGTCACGTGTTTGCCACATGTGACACAAACACAACAGTGTAAATCATCACGTCTTGTATTCCTAGCCTGATTTATCTTTTTATTGGAGTCTCTTGTTTTAAACTTCCACTTATGTATGTAGTTTCCCCTGTATTATCACAGGCATTAATCTCCTCCAGTGCAGCAAATGTACAATTTATACAATAATATAATAGTCACTTTCGGTTGGAGGTTTTACACACAAAACATAAAATCCCTTTATGAAGTGTTATACACTGTATAAACTAATCTTCCCAACAGTACGTATAAAAAGTAGTTTAAATGACCTCCAGATCAACAAATGAAGCTGTGTAATCAACTGAAATATTGCTTTCTATACTTAAAATAAGATAATCCTTTATTAGTCCCGCAGTGGGGACATTTACAAATTTATACAAATACTTTATATAAATATTTCAAAGATTGTCTAATGTCTTTTACTTGTTTTAACTGCAGTGGTGAGTTTTTAAATAGTTGTATTGCTACATTTACTAAAAGCAACTGTCAGCTGTTTCCTAGCAACAGCTGACTAGCAATGGCTGACCTTCATAGACGAAATAGGTACAAACACTCAAAATTAAATGGTTTTTTTTTTTTAAAGCCAACGCCTTTAATAATTATGTATGTGGATGTGATTAGAATTTCTATGGTTAAAAAAATAAAATAAAAAAAGAAAGGACAGATTCTCCCTTTAACATAACCCGGAAGTAGAAACCCGCCGCTCTAGACCGGATATTACCGTGACGCGGAGGTCAGAAGCTCTCTCTCACAGCCATCTTGGATTTAGCGTCCCGAGTCGGTAAGTATCTCCGCTTACAATCCAACATCATCCTGCCTTTTATCATATATCCCCGTCGGTATTAAACGTTTAACGCGTTAAAGTAAAGCAGTGGGATCATGTCGGGGTAGATATGTGTCAAATTTCGTCCATTAACTCACCGATATTTGTCCCCTTGTACCGCTGGTTACCTGCTCAAAATGGGGTGGGGGGGGTGCGGGGGACATGGTGACTTCCACTCCATTAGCCGTCTCTCAGGGCCGCAGAGAGCTGCTTCACAATTGGTGGGAGGATTATGTGTAGTATCTGGGTTAAATGTAACCGTAGTGTGTGTTATTTGTGTTATCCCGGCTGTTAAAGCTGTCAGAAGTTAACGAAGCTAACGTTAGCTTCAGTCCTGAGCTAAAGCATGGGGCTAAGTCACCTGTTCAACCAGCTATGACAACTGCTAGTTAACCATTATTATATTCCTTTATTGATCCCCATGGGGGAAATTCGAGTGTTGCAGCAGCTCAACTACACAGACACAGACAATAAATACACAAACTATACAACAAAATAAAGATAGAACAGGAATAAAAATGTACAGTATATACAAAATAAAGATAGAACCACAGCTAACGAGGTTGATGTTTCACAGAAGTTCTCCTGCCTTCACCACCTGTTATTACAAATATTTAACTTGATCTAATTCTCTGTTATTTCCCCCCCTCCTCCAGCAACCATGCCTGGTGAAGCCACAGAAACGGTCCCCGTCACCGAGCAGGAGATGCAGCAGCCTCAAGTCGAGACCGGTTCGTATATTTAAACTTCTGGTAGAAGTGCATGTATTAGGCAGATTAAACAACAGGGTCCTGGAGCTCAAACAGCAGGTACAATGTTCGACAAATGGCCTTCTATGGAGGGTTATTTGTTGATCAGAGGCACAATGTTACATGATTGGATGACTACTTGGACTCAGCTGGCTGGACACTGAGCTGATGTAACAGGTGACGGTTATTTTGACCGTCACCAGCCATGTGTTGAGGTATTTTGTAATGGTAGTGTGCCAACTGAGGAATTTGCAGTGGTGATATTGTTTGCCTCTGCTTGAAAAGAGTAATCCAGGACTCCTCTTTTTTTATTTACAAACTCACAATGGTGTGTGGTGACTTGCACTGACAACTGGATTTAGCACACAATGCATGGTGTTGTGTGTGTGTGTGTGTGTGTATATGTGTGTTTGGTTTTCCCGGTGCACCAAAAATGCCCTAAACCCACTTTGCATAGATTAAAAGTTGCCTATTTTCTCATGGCTATTCAAATAAACTCAACGTTTATTGTTTTTAGGGTTGTTAATGTGTTCAAGTTATTTTTTTGATAGTATTAAGCTCGCACCAAAACACTTTGATAATGTTTTGAAAGTCTTCTGTTGGAATTTTGTAAATGTTTTTTGTTTTTTTTTGACCAAATTTAGGAATTTAACTGGTTAAATTAGTGATTACAATTTCAGCTTCCCACAATTAAATGAGCACGATCGCCTGCGATGTTGACGTTTGCGGCTCCGAGCTTTATAGCACCCCTTGTCTGGACCTCGCTGCGACCCGGTGCTGTGGACTTGTGCCTGCTGCGCCCTCTCTCCCTGAGGAAGAAATTATCTCCCGGCGTGACTGTCAAAATAATCATTATCATAATTTTGGCCATAATCTTATAGCCCTCCTTTAACCCCAGATGGTCAGTAATGGACACTACTCAATATATAGTCAAGTGATGGTCATTATTTCAAAGGGATTGTGTTTTTGTCGGCATCTTTACCCAACGCTATCAATGCTAACCATAATGCTCTCTTTTTAAAATAAAAAGCCTGTGAAATGGATTTCAAAGGGAAGATTTTGGATGTTAAGTATTGAATCCATAAACTTTGCTATGGAGCATTACAATAATGGACACATACTGTGTTGTCCAATCAATTCAAGTCTTTAGTGAATAAATGCACAGCTTATTTTCATGCAAAGTTGTGCGTAGATCTCCTATTGTTTATCTCACATGGACACTGCATGGGGGTTGGGATGTGGGATTAAAATTTTCTTAACTGCACCTAACACCCCCCTTTTATACTTTGGCAAACCAAGAGCCAATAACACGTTGATTTAATTTTTCACAACTCATCGTTTCTGTCCACATGTGGAGCACGACTTCTTTCTCCCTTCACGGTGTATTCCTGAAGCTCTTAAAAAGTCCGTCGAATTAGAATTACTCCCAAAACAATTACTGTGATTCCCCTTCCCCCTGTTACTCCTGTTGCTTTTCCTTAATCAGCTGTAGGAGTATTGAATTCTTCTGCTCCTCCTGAGACGGCCATTCCTGTGAGCAAAGCAATGCCACTGGAGAATCCTCCAGAAACCCCTGTTCCTGCTGAAGTGACGGACTCCCCAGAAGAAGCAAGCGTTCAGACTACTGGTGATCAAGCAAATGGTGTCGCTGCGACTGAAGAAATTACTGAGAGCACTGAAGAGACTGAGTTGGCGGCAACACCTGTCCCAGAACAAGAGACGACTGCTGACCCAGCAGGAGCTTCGTCTGACCTGCCAGTTGCTGAAGAGTCTGTGCCTTCTGCTGAGACCCCCATTGTTTCCTCAGAAGAGCCAGAGTCTGCAGCTCCAGCTGAAGAGGTACAGATTCAGGAGTCTGTTGTTGTTGCTCCTGAAGAATCGGCCTGCCAAGAGGTGGCGCAGATTTCTGTTGAGGAAAAAGTCCCTGAAGACGAGCCCTGTGCAGTGGCAGAAGTGATTCCTGATGATCCAAAACCATCTGCTCCTGAAGATGTCGTTGAGACCAGTGAAGAAGTGAAGGTGACTGATGCCCCAGTGACTGAGGTAGAAGAGTCGAGGACCATTTGCCCGGACGCAGTTGAAGATAAAGTATCGCCTATTGAAGTCAATGTCAACGTGGCTACTCAAAATGAAGATCTCGATAAGAAAGAAGCCGTACCACTTCTCTCCAAGGCCATTCAGTCAAAGGAGCCCTCCAAATGTGATCGCCCACCTCATTCCACTTGCCATCTGTCAGGTTGGTTTGTCCTGATAAGCAAGCACTCCCCTCTCCCTACTTTTTGTCGCGATCATTTGAATGCACCGTTTGATCGGGTTAGGTATACTTTTTCACCAGTTGGTAACGTGAGTTGTACAAGTTCAAATGGACAAAGGTTTAATGCTTCTGATTCCTTCGAGTTTTTTCTGTTGGGCGATGGTTTATTTAAACTTTTCGATATTTTTGTCTGCTTCTCAAGTGATCTTTGCTAAATGTGTGGATATCAGTTTGTTTGAGGGGAAAAACTTAACTGTACTTGTATTTTGCAATTAAGAAAAGTTAATTGAATTGTCAATGTTTGGTGAGTTCTACCTTGAAGCATCCGTTCAGTGGTACAATGGCAGGTTTGTTTATGCATCATCATGATGAGGTGATATGATTTGCAAATATGATCTTCCCTTTGGTCCTAATTGCATCCTTACTAAATACAGAATGTGGGTTTCTTTTTGGAAGTAAGTAGTATGGACTGCATTTTGAGTGGCGTTTTGCATCAGACTTTAAAGTTGAACAGGTGTGGCCTTTTCTTAACCCTAGGCAAAGAGATTGCGTTTTGGTTTGATCATTTAACCCGCATGAGTCAGAATTCCCATTTCCCGTCAAAAATGTAAAGATTGATTTTTCTATTCAGCTACACCTCCTGCCCCAGCTTCCTCCCAGAAACCTCAGGCAGCTTCTGGCCCTGCAAAGCCCAAAGGCAAAGATGCCAAGAGTGCGCAGGGTTTTTCTGCCCCAAAGGCTGTCCCTGGCAGAAGAAAACGTTCCTCTATGTCTGCCTCTTCCTCTTCTCCCACCTCCCCAAAATCAACCACTGCCACTACCCCCCTGTCACCTGTGCCATCTCCCCTAGCTACCTCACCTGGCGGCTCTTCTGCTAATCAGGCTAATCGCTTCACCCCGAAAATTGTCAAGGCTGGCAAACAGAGAAAAGCTAAGAAAGGAGAGGCATTTGTGCCTGTTCCTTCCCCTGCAGAGTGCAAGGTGACACCAGAAATTGAAAAACCAGTTGAGGGTAAACCCAAGAAAACTGTAGTTGAAGCTAAACCTGCAACATTTGAGCCAAACGTACCCTCAGCAGTTGCTGCTAAGCCGGTTGCAGCCCCAGTTGCTTTTAAAGTTACCTCAAAGCCTGCTGTAGCAGCTCCAGTTTCATTTTCAGATACTCTTGCGTCTAGCCCCCCCACATCAGTCGCGTTTAAGACAACGTCACCAAAACCTGCTCCTGTTATTGTAGCTGCTGATGATGATCTCCCTCCACTTATCCCTCCTGAGAAGCCAATTCAAATGCCAGAACCTGTTCCCTCTGTAGAGGTTACTAAGGTGGCAACCAAACCCAAGACAGATATTGAGTCTGTGCCTGTTGAGGTTGCCAAAGCAGTAACTATGGTAAAATCTGCTGTAGCCAAACCCACCCTGGTTGAGGCTGCAAAGCCAGCTGCTGAGTTCAAACCTGCTCCCGTTGAGGCTGCTAAACCAGCTGTTGTTGCCAAACCCGCTCCCGTTGAGGCCAAACCCGCTCCCGTTGAGGCTGCTAAACCAGCTGTTGTTGCCAAACCCGCACCCCTTGCTGTTGAGGCCAAAACCGCTCCCGTTGAGGCTGCTAAGGCTAAACCTGCTCCTGTTGAGGCCAAAACCGCTCATGTTGAGGCTGCTAAGGCTAAACCTGCTCCTGTTGAGGCCAAACCTGCTCCCGTTGAGCCTGCTAAGGCTAAACCTGCTCCTGTTGAGGCCAAAACCGCTCATGTTGAGGCTGCTAAGGCTAAACCTGCTCCTGTTGAGGCTGCAAAGGCTAAACCTGCTCCTGTTGAGGCCAAACCCGCTCCCGTTGAGCCTGCTAAGGCTAAACCTGCTCCTGTTGAGGCCAAACCCGCTCCCGTTGAGGCTAAGGCTAAACCTGCTCCTGTTGAGGCCAAACCCGCTCCCGTTAAGGCTGCTAAGGCTAAACCTGCTCCTGTTGAGGCCAAACCCGCTCCCGTTGAAGCTGCCAAGGCTAAACCTGCTCCTGTTGAGGCCAAACCTGCTCCTGTTGAAGCTGCCAAGGCTAAACCTGCTCCTGTTGAAGCTGCCAAGGCTAAACCCGCTCCTGTTGAAGCTGCCAAGGCTAAACCCGCTCCTGTTGAAGCTGCCAAGGCTAAACCTGCTCCAGTTGAGGCTGCTGAAGCTAAACCTGCTCCCGTTGAGGTTCCTAAGCCAGCTGCTAAGGCTAAACCAAGTCCGGTTGAGGTTACTATGCCAGCTGTAGAACCCAAACCATCAGTCGCTGAGGCCCCTGTGATTTGTGCTAAGCCCGTAACTGAGGCTAAATTGGCTGAGGTTAAGGTGGCACCTGCTGAGGTTGCCCAGCCTTCAAAAACAGAAGCTGAGCCTGTATCTGCTCCCTTAAAACCAACTCCCGTTGAGCCTGCTGTTCCTGCCCCAGTTCCCCATAAACTCACATTTGCTGAGGCTGTTGCAAAACCTGCCCCTGTTAAACCTGAGGTTGAGGTAATTGGTAAGACTCCTTCTCAACCCATCTCATCACCCAAACCTGCCCCTACACCTGCTAAAACCCCAGTCAAGGTGGAGCCTGTGATCAAGAACGACAAGGGTATTTTCTTCTTTCTCTCTTCCTTTGTGCCATCTGTTTTTAAACTGCCACTGCGTTCTTGGAACTGCTCAGATATGCTGCTCTCTTAAAATGTAATGGTTGTGAAGAGTACATTAGCTTTGTTTATTTTATAATGTCCTTTCTCAAAGATGCCCCTTAGTTGGTGACATGGAGGCTTCTGTTGCCATGTTGAGCCGTTTCATGTGTGCGATCATAGGATGTCTAAAAGCCTTTCTTTTCTCATTGAAGATTTCTAGTAATGGTTTGGTGAATGTGGTATTGGATAGGAGGGTTAGTTACTATTTGAAGTAAAATGGCTGAAATCAGTGACCCTTTTGCAACATCAAGTTGATAGTTTCACATTTATTTTTTCAACAGGTTAGGTGGGTGCATGTTCATCCTGGGTACCAACAAATCCTGTTTTGAAACCTGTTAACCTAACTATTTTCATTCCCCAGGATTAATGCAGCATATTTTATGACTTTCAATAGTCTGCATGTTGTGACTAAATTTTATTTTTTGTAGGATCCGGTACAGAGTCAGACAGCGATGACTCAGTCCCTGATCTGGAGGAACAGGATTCTGCACAGACACAGACACAGCAAGCTCAGGTGAGAGCAGTCTAGGTCTTGAATATCATGTCCACTATTGACATGAACCTAAACAGAAAAGAACAGTCGTTTGTCCTTTTACTCTTCAGTGATGATTAACACAGTGACTTTCGTTCTTCTGAGCCTCCTGAAGCCAGCCTTTCTGTCCTGAGAAGAGAAAATGTTTACAAAAAGACTTGCATTACATCAAACTGACCTGATTCCTCTGTCTTCATTTACTTTGTTGACATTAAATATGGATGAATCTTGTCTTTTGTAGCTTGCAGCTGCTGCTGAAATAGACGAGGAACCAGTCAGCAAAGCCAAACAGAGCCGCAGTGAAAAGAAAGCACGAAAGGTAATGAGGGATCTTGTAGTGTTTCAATAATGTAATTTGCACTTTTTCTGCTTTCTTTGTGAAGGCCAAAATCCACCACATTTGTATAATGACTTGTGTTTCTTGCAGGCAATGTCAAAGCTTGGTCTCAGGCAGGTAACAGGGGTCACCAGGGTCACCATTCGCAAGTCAAAGAACATCTTGTTTGTCATCACTAAACCAGACGTCTACAAGAGCCCTGCATCAGACACATACATCGTCTTCGGTGAAGCTAAGGTACGTAACCGACATCAATACTAGCCACCTTAGTCTTTCTACATTCTAGAGCTGAATGCACATGTCCTACTATCCTTTCTAGTTTTAGCTTATGTATCTGAAGAATACTGATTGAAAGATCTATGGAGATGGTCAAAATGGTTAAAAAAAAAAAGCTCTCTGCTTAAAGTCTTAATCTCTTTATTTACTCTGTGTTCTCTAGATCGAAGATCTTTCCCAGCAAGCCCAGCTGGCTGCCGCAGAAAAATTCAAGGTACAGGGAGAAGCTGTATCAAACATCCAGGAAAACACACAGACGCCAACAGTACAGGAGGAAAGCGAAGAAGAGGAGGTAAGATGCAGTTTTTATCCAAGTGAACATGGACTCATACGAATTTATGCACTTTGTTTTAACAGAGATATAACCAATTATTGCCCTTGTCATTTTTATAGGTGGATGAGACCGGAGTGGAGGTCAAGGACATCGAACTCGTTATGTCACAAGCCAACGTGTCGCGAGCGAAGGCTGTACGCGCTCTGAAAAACAACAACAACGACATTGTCAATGCTATTATGGTAAGATTTCAAAAACGGTCTTCATTCAAAAGGCCATTAAATGGCTTGCTCAGATCTCTGTTAATGTGTATGGAGAACTCTTTAATGATGATTTAATACAGTGACTTTCGTTCTTCTGAGTATACTGAAGACAACATTTCTGTCCTGATAAAGAGAATATCTCTTTATATTCTGGGGGGAAAAAACTAATTGACACATGATAATAAATGTTTTTGTTCTCTCTTGCAGGAGTTGACGATGTAATGGGACCCTGGCAACAAAGGGTTGAAGAAAGGTTGCTGATTTAAGCTCATTTATACAATTTATACCCAAGATGGAAATAAAGTTGTGGCTTGATAAATTGAAATTTGTGTGCTTTGAAAAGTCATTGGAAAATGGGGGGACTTTTTATTGTGCTTTGGTACCATGATTGTTTGTTGGCCTGGTTATGGCCGTGGGTTTAGCAGGTACCCCAAAACAGGTGACTGAAAAGAAATATTACTAATGTAGTTATTTTTTTATATGGATTCCTACTACAGTTTTCTATTCCCAAAAATCACAATGGGTCACGAGGAGCTGCACCAATCCCAGCATCGCATTAGACAGGACACCAGTTCATAAGTCCCACTAGCAAATAAAGGTCAAAATGGGGCAATGAGAACCAGATATATTCCCAATGTTTTGTATTTTTCAGTTACATCCTGATCTGAAAGTAATGTCGGATAAATATAAAGGTATAAGTAGCATCAATTTAAAATCAAGTTCAGTATTGCATAAAATAAATTCTTAAAGGTCATTGTGTAGTTTTTATTGTTTTACCTCCTAGGAGCTCATGGAGCTTTTTTTTTTTTTTTCTTCTTCGAGTAGTCTTATTTATCTCATACATGCACATGAGGATCACATATACGAGGGTGACTCATAAATAGTCTTTAACAATGGCGTTGCGCTATTCCACTGCTCAACAGATATGCAGGAATGTGCAAATAAAGACAGGGAAGAGAGAAAATACTTTTAAAATAGGCTTTGTGAATCTTTTATGAGAGGACATACATTCATCATGTTTGCTTGATCACACAATGCATTTTGGCAGCAGCACAAACTCCATTTTGTCAAGACTCAAATGTCAAGGCTCAATTTCTGCACAGAGAGAAGGGATGAGCATCAACAGTCACTATAATTATGGCATAAATATGTCAAAATTGGCAATGTGGGGAGACATTCTAAAGTACCCCCCTCACTCATACGTGTTTCCCTTGTATCCTCTCTTGGATATTAGACACTAGTGAACTGTATCTGTTGAAGGTGGTGTATTTCTCTGTGCTCACCTCAAACACTACATTTAAGTTTGTGCATATATGTTGATCTGGAAGCAGATCTTGGTCCAGTTAGCAACAAACTTGTAGAAAAAAAACCATGAGACTCAAATACCTACTCCAAGCACAGTATTCTATATCTCTTAAAGGATGTCTTTACGGGATATTTTAACATTTAAGGGTGAGATGGAGGGAGGCTGTCAAATGTCCAATACATTCATGAACCAGAACATTCTAACTTCCCTCATTGGATCTCACTTCATAATATAATCAATACAGGTATCATTTTGGTTATTGAATCACTCATATTAGTCCATTAAAATGTTAAGTTTATATTAGTGATGGTACCTTTTTTTTACAATTACGGCTGCACGATGGGATAGAAATGGTTTAATTAATAAATCGGTTAATTGGTAACGCACCTATTCTATAAATACTTGAAATCCATCGTCTATGAATGGATAATTTAATCTCTTTGGGTTTTTGACAAAATTATAGACCAAATAATTAATTTATCTATCTATTATCTATGCATTTGTATATGCATGTATATATGTTTATACATGTATATATTGATTGATTGTCTTTATTTCGAACATGCAAGCAATAAAAAACATGATTATTAATCAATTAATGATTATATCAATTGATTATTAATAGATGAAATAAAAAATAAAAGAGACAACAAAAGAACACACAAAAGAAGTAAAAATTAAAAAAAAAACTTTCTACATGCTCAAAGGGGTAGGAGGAAGTAAAAAAAACTTATCTAGTCCTACCCCTTAATAGATCAATTTAGCTTGGATAGATGTCACCAACATGTCAGTATAATGCAAGCTATAACAATGCATACAAATATGAATACAGAATAATTGTGTGTATATATATATATCTACGCATATATATCTGGTATATTTATAAATAGTCAATATAATCACACACAAATATCAAACAACTATATATATAATTGTATACAATTATATATATATATATATATACTATAAACAATTTACATTACATTATAAATACCTATACATGTATATTATAAGTTACTATATATATAGATTTTACAAATATAAATACAAATACCATGTATATTATAAACTACAGTCTACATATGTCAATGTTACAGAGGCTTTTCTAAATTTCTGTACTTTTGAAGACGATGTCTTTATATTTGTTTTTGAACTGTCTTATGCTTTGGCTTTTCTGTACTTCCACACTTAACTTATTCCACAATTTAACTCCGTAGATGCTGATACAAAAGCTCTTTTTTTTCGTTGTGCGTGTGTGGTGGACCTTGAAGTTCAGCTGTCCCCTTAAGTTATAACGTCCCTCCCTTAAATATGATCAATCATCATTCAAAAGCAAATCTCAACTAAACTCCAGTCTTGACGGGCCCTCGATGAAAATTCTGTCAGGATTCAGTCCCCTCTGAATGTAAAGTGTTCTGTATCATATTGGTGGTTTCAGATAATGTTATACTTTTTGTTAGTTTAAAACATGTCAATATTACTATTTAAAGACGGCATTATATGCATATACATATATATATGCCCATATATACATATATGTATATATTATATATTATATACATATATGTATATTATATGGTATATATATATATCGATATATATCATATATACCAATTATATATACAGTAGGGTACGGAAAGTATTCAGACCCCTTTAAATTTTTCACCCTTTGTTTCATTGCAGCCATTTGCTAAAATCGAAAAAGTTCATTTTTTTTTTTCGCATTAATGTACACTCAGCAACCCATCTTGACAGGCAGAAATGTAGAAATTTTTGCAAATTTATTAAAAAAGAAAAACTGAAATATCACATGGTCATAAGTATTCAGATCCTTTGCTCAGTATTGAGTAGAAGCACCCTTTTGAGCTAGTACAGCCATGAGTCTTCTTGGGAATGATGCAACAAGTTTCTCACACCTGGATTTGGGGATCCTCTGCCATTCTTCCTTGCAGATCCTCTCCAGTTCTGTCAGGTTGGATGGTGAACGTTGGTGGACAGCCATTTTCAGGTCTCTCCAGAGATGCTCAATTGGGTTTAGGTCAGGGCTCTGGCTGGGCCAGTCAAGAATGGTCATTAAGACTTGTTCCGAAGCCACTCCTTTGTTATTTTAGCTGTGTGCTTCGGGTC